>NC_091335.1:30667923-30717923 GCF_038502225.1 Cherax quadricarinatus
GGTCCACTGCATCTTGTGTAGAACCTCCACTGTGGTCCACTGCAACTTGTGTAGAACCTCCACTGTGGTCCACTGCATCTTGTGTAGAACCTCCACTGTGGTCCACTGCATCTTGTGTAGAACCTCCACTGTGGTCCACTGCATCTTGTGTAGAACCTCCACTGTGGTCCACTGCAACTTGTGTAGAACCTCCACTGTGGTCCACTGCATCTTGTGTAGAACCTCCACTGTGGTCCACTGCATCTTGTGTAGAACCTCCACTGTGGTCCACTGCAACTTGTGTAGAACCTCCACTGTGGTCCACTGCAACTTGTGTAGAACCTTCACTGTGGTCCACTGCAACTTGTGTAGAACCTCCACTGTGGTCCACTGCATCTTGTGTAGAACCTCCACTGTGGTCCACTGCAACTTGTGTAGAACCTTCACTGTGGTCCACTGCAACTTGCGTAGAACCTTCACTGTGGTCCACTGCAACTTGCGTAGAACCTCCACTGTGGTCCACTGCAACTTGTGTAGAACCTTCACTGTGGTCCACTGCAACTTGTGTAGAACCTCCACTGTGGTCCACTGCATCTTGTGTAGAACCTCCACTGTGGTCCACTGCAACTTGTGTAGAACCTTCACTGTGGTCCACTGCAACTTGCGTAGAACCTTCACTGTGGTCCACTGCAACTTGCGTAGAACCTCCACTGTGGTTCATTGCAACTTGTAAATGAATGGTTCAGAGAACCGACAAGTTGATAAATTAGACACATGTGCAACACTTGAGTATGTTCAATGAGGAAACGTTTCGCCACACAGTGCCTTCATCAGTCCATTCAAAATAGAATGGTAAAGAACAGAAGGGGTTTGAGGTAATTCTTCAATAGCCTAACCCAGTGGTTCCCAAACTGGGGGTAATGGTAGAGTAATGGTAGAGTAATGCTCTCTCTAGAGTTTAGAGAGAGCATTACTCTACCATTCTTCCTCTAGAGTCTAGAGGAAGAATGGTAGAATAATGCTCTCTCTAGACTCTAGAGAGAGCATTACTCTACCATTACCTACCATTACTCTACCATTACCTACCATTACTCTACCATTACCTACCATTACTCTACCATTACCTACCATTACTCTACCATTACCTACCATTACTCTACCATTACCTACCATTACTCTACCATTACCTACCATTACTCTAGCATTACCCCCAGTTTGGGAACCACTGGCCTAACCCTTGGGCACAACCTACTTCCACACTGGACAAGTGTGATACCACCTACGACTGCTGCACCTCTCCTGCCTACAGTATATAAGCTACTTCTTCGCACATATGCTGTATTCTTTTCAAGATTGATGGACTGATTACATCGACTCAAGGTTGAGGGACTGATTACCTCAGACTCCTCCTGTTCGCCACGATTTTCCTTTGTATGGACTGATGAAGCCACTGTGTGGAGAAACGTTTACTCATTAAAGATACCCAAGTGTTGCACATGTGTGATTGCAACTTACATAGAACCTCCACTCTGGTTCATTGCAACTTAAATAGAACCTCCATTGTGGTCCACTGCAATTTAAATAGAACCTCCACTGTGGTCCACTGTAACTTACAAAGAACCTCCACTGTGGTCCACTGCAATTTAAATAGAACCTCCACTGTGGTCCACTGTAACTTACAAAGAACCTCCACTGTGGTCCACTGCAATTTAAATAGAACCTCCACTGTGGTCCACTGTAACTTACATAGAACCTCCACTGTGTTCCACTGCAACTTAAATAGAACCTCCATTGAAGACAGAAGCAAAAGATTCACTCACCTTAAACTGAAGACTGAGATCTACAAATTCGTGACAGAATAGGCCAGAGTTCTAACATGCAGCCCAGGTTATACTAGAATATATGCTTAAATAATCAAAGAGAAACACTAAGTAAATAGAGATGAACCGTTAATGAAACGGTGATGCTGGTGGCTCAGGTCTCAGTTAAAAGATGGTGAGTAGACAGGAGAAGCACCGTTCCCAGGATGGCAGAGTTACACAATAATTTTGAAGTGAAGAGGAATTACTTGATAATGTTGTCAAAGTCATTTGCAGCTCTTTCAGTCCCTGGATGTTTCGCCGGTCCATTCAAACACTCGGGTTTAGGTAGAAACAAAATAACTCTGACTATCACAAGTAGTTACCCCCTCGCTTGGTAAACTCAAAGACAGAAAGTCTTCTCAACAAATTCCATAATATTCATAATGTGTCTTATTCACTTACATGACGGCATGCAGGGGATGAGAAGAAAAGCTGTAAGCCTTCTCCCTGAAAGCTGGCTGCCTTGGAACAAAGTGTAGCGCAAGCTGGACTCCAAGGTATTGGTCCAGTGTGGGTAGATTGGTAAAGCACTGCGTACCTTGTTCCAAGGTTCGTAGGTTCGAGTCTCCTTCAGCCAGAGATCAGTGCTTGTGTATATTTCGCCTGCTCTTGCGAATTCCTTGCATATATATATATATATATATATATATATATATATATATATATATATATATATAGGATGGGGTCCACCTCTGGTGTAAATTGTGGGACACATAGCCTCGGAGAAGTGGATAAAAAGGCTTCAAGGAAGAATATTTGGATTTCTTCCTGAAGCCATTTGAATATTCCACTTCCCCTACCACCCCATCTTTATATATATATATATATATATATATATATATATATATATATATATATATATATATATATATATATATATATATATAGGGAGGTACCACCTCTAGAACTGTCATAGGGACCCTCATCCTCAGAGAAAAGAATAAACTTGCTTCAGGGAAAACTCAAGGTTCTCCCTGAAGCTGTTTGAGAATTTTCTGCCTATCACCCCCTATATTTAATTAATATTTTATTTAAAGACAAAATACATTGACAAAACATTCACAAAGATACAACAGAAAGTAAAACAACATAGGTAACTCAGAGCTACATCTCGAATACTTCGTCCAGCTCCCTGGCGGTGGGCAGCGTGCCCAGAATGCTGCAGGCATTTCCTCTCTGAATCGCAACACTGAGTCTCTGAAAAAAGGAAGCTGGTCGCCCTGTGGTCCTTGGTTTCTATGATGAGCTTTTCGCCCAGCTCTTTGAGGAACTTTAGAACACACTTGCCCCATGCTCCAAGGGTCTCCGACCACATTTGAATGAAGTTATAGCAAGGGGGAAGGTCTTCATATTTGCGGATCTTCTGGGTCTCCCTGTGGCTGACAGCTCCACCCCCTTCCGTTACGGAGTATGGCAAGTAGGTGTCTGCCAATGTGGCGGCACAGGTGTAGTCCCAGGCAATCTGCTTTCCATTCTTCCAACGTAGCATATGGCTCCATCAGGACGCTTTTGACTTCCGTCAGACCTTTGCACTTGGGGTTCCCGTTGAGCTGGGCAACGGGCTGTGGCGAGGTTTCACTTTATGATGTCATTGACCTCCTCATACCTGGCATACTTCCCTTCTGCTGTGTGGCACACGAGACCATGAAGTCTGAATTGATCAGCTGTCGCCCTGCCTCAAATACACCTATGTTCGATGAGGATGGGGGCGGCTAGGCGAAGAGCAACACCAATCCGAATGGCCTGTGGGTCGAGACGGGTGCCCAGGGAGGAACTGGGAACAGCTAACAGGAAATCTCCTGAGTGTGGTGCCTTCACTGCCAGGAGACGAGCTTTGTCCTTTCCTGAGGCGTTGGAGAGCATTGTGTTGGCGATTTTTTCCAAGATAGGTTTGTCCCAGTTGGACTGTTTGTGCTCTTTGGGAGGAGCTGGTCTACTGGAGAAGTCTGTAAGGGTGTCCCACCGAATCGCTGCTTCAGTAAACCTGGGGTCTTGAGCTCCTACCACGTCTCTCAAGCGTTCGGGCACCATCTTCTTGACTAATGCACTGGAAGCCAAACACGATGACAGGAAAGCAGGTAAAGCAACATGCGTTGCTTTGTGCACTCCTATACCTCCCAGTCGCACTGGGAGGGTTGCTTGATCCCATTGCTGATCCTCTAGTGACAGGCTCAGTGCCTTCTTAAAGGTTGATCTCAGGTGTGCGTCATATTCGTCGAGTGTATATATATATATATATATATATATATATATATATATATATATATATATATATATATATATATATATATATATATATATATACATATAATAATAATAATAATAATAATAATAATAATAATAATAACAGGCGAGACAATGTTTTATCGAGCACTATTTAAGTATCTGTACACTTTCTGTCGGTATCTCCATAACTACTTTTCATTCTTCAATTTTGTTAATAAATCTATACTTTCCATCATCCTTTCAAAACCTGAATTTATCTGTGTTGAATCTATTGTTTGGACTTGAAGTTACCAAAGGAACTGGAAATCATATTGTCCGTATCTCTCAGGGGCGCCATCTACCCCCGCTGATTTTATATTCATAGCGACCTGTTTATATCTTGACTTAAGAAATCGTAATGATACGATTGCACGATGGTTTATTTGCAATCGTGTCATTACGATTTCTTAAGTCATGTTGACGGCAGTGAAGGGACTTGAGCTAGAGTTCGTCACGGCCACGCTAGCTGGTGATTCGTCTGTAAAAACTTGCATTTGTGGTCACAGTGGTGCCTGTGCTAGCCTTCCTATGGTGTAGAAATATACCTAGTTGGATGAATCTTATTGTGGCTAGCTGGTCTAGTGGCTAACGCGACGGGCTGGAGTTTTGTGACTCTATGACCGCGGGTTCAATCCCGGCCGGGGGTATGGTTCTGTTTATATCTTCTTGGTTTAACGTGTCTTCCATTTGTATTGGTTAATTATATCTCCAGTTATTCCACATTCTTATAGTTACGTGAAGTGCTAAGTCCTGTGAGGTATTCAGTGCAAAGACTAGTGAAGGCTCGAACCTAGGTTCGCTAATCATCAGACAGACGTATTAGTCTCGCTAAGGAAAGAAACCACATATTCTAAATCTTTCCACTGTAATTATCTCAGTTTACCTTCGATTGCAAAAATAAATTGAGAGAAGATATATAGAATAAGATAAATAGATTACAGATTAATTTTGGCATCCTTCTCTTTATCTTCACGAAGTCACCTACATCCATTCTGTTCTCAAGCTATTAATATAATCAAGTAATTTATTAATGACGCACAGCGTTGTACAAAGATAATCTGTTACTTATATTCTGTACATTAAGCACTGACGTTCTGTCTTTAAATGTCTGCTTACTACGATTCCCAAGTTCCTTTCACGTTCTGTATAATCAACCTCTATATCACCGAGACTCAGAGAGGATTTATGTAAATGGACGCATATGCAACATACCGAATATTTTATTTAGGTTATGTATTGTTGGAGAGGAGCTTCGTCAAGGTTGAATACCTCAGTGAACATTAGCAGACCACCAGAACCTGACTGTAAACGTTGTAATAAAGATTAATATGTGAGTTATGCAGGGTAACGTGATAGTATTTACACAGTACACACACACACATACATACACACATACACACACACACACACTCACACACACACACACACACACACACACACACACACACACACACACACACACACACACATATACACACACTCATTAAAAACCAGTGGGGGTTTGAGAAAATGGAAGGAATGGATGGCACGGGCGAAAGGGACTACTTAGTAGGAACAATCCAGTCTGAGGGACATAAGGTAATAATTGCAGTAATGTACAACCCACCACAGAACTGCAGGAGGCCAAGAGAAGAATACGATGAGAGCAACAGAGCAATGGTCGACACACTAGCCGAGGTGGCCAGGAGAGCACACATGGGGGAGCAAAGTTACTAGTTATGGGTGATTTCATTCACAAGGAGATTGACTGGGAAAACCTGGAGCCCAATGGGGGTCCCGAAACATGGAGAGCCAAGATGATGGATGTGGTACTGGAAAACCTCATGCATCAACATGTTAGAGACACTACCAGAGAGAGAGAGGAGAGGATGAACCAGCAAGACTGGACCTTGTATTCACCTTGAGTAGTTCTGACACCGAGGATATCATGTATGAAAGGCCCCTGGGAGCTAGTGATCATGTGGTTCTGTGCTTCGACTACATCGTTGAGCTCCAAGTGGAGACAGCAGCA
This sequence comes from Cherax quadricarinatus, assembly GCF_038502225.1. Classification (NCBI taxonomy): domain Eukaryota; kingdom Metazoa; phylum Arthropoda; class Malacostraca; order Decapoda; family Parastacidae; genus Cherax; species Cherax quadricarinatus. Next base: position 30,674,041 of record NC_091335.1, read on the forward strand.
GGAATAGGGTGGGAAAAAACAAACTACAAAAGGGGGAACTACTCAGGCTTGAGGAACTTCCTTCAAGACATTCAGTGGGAGAGGGAACTCACAGGAAAACCAGTACAAGAAATGATGGACTATGTGGCAACAAAGTGCAAGGAGGCAGAGGAGAGGTTTGTTCCCAAGGGAAACAGAAATAATGGGAAGAACAGAACGAGTCCTTGGTTCACCCAAAGGTGTAGGGGGGCAAAAACTAGGTGTACTAGAGAATGGAAAAGGTACAGAAGACAGAGAACTCAGGAAAATAAAGAGATTAGCCGAAGAGCCAGAAACGAATATGCACAGATAAGAAGGGAGGCTCAGCGGCAATACGAAAATGACATAGCATCGAAAGTCAAGACTGACCTGAAGCTGTTGTACAGCCACATCAGGGGAAAAACAAGTCAAGGACCAGGTAATCAGACTGAGGAAGAGTGATGGGGAATTCACAAGAAACGACCGGGAGGTATGTCAGGAGCTCAACACAGGATTTAAAGAAGTATTTACCGTGGAAACCAGTAGGACTCCAGGAAATCAGAGCAGGGGGGTGCACCAGCAAGTGATGGATGAGGTACATATAACCAAGGAGGAGGTGAAGACGCTGCTATGCGAACTTGACACCTCAAAGGCGGTGGGACCAGACAACATCTCTCCGTGGGTCCTTAAAGAGGGAGCAGAGATATTGTGTGTACCGTTAACAAAGATCTTCAACACATCATTTGAAACTGGGCAACTCCCTGAGGTATGGAAGATGGCAAATGTAGTCCCAATTTTTAAAAAGGGAGACAGACATGAGGCACTAAACTACAGACCTGTATCACTAACGTGTATAGTATGCAAGGTCATGGAGAAGATCATCAGGAGGAGAGTGGTGGAGCACCTGGAAAGAAACAAGTGAATAATTGACTACCAGCACGGTTTCAGGGAGGGAAAATCCTGTGTCACAAACCTACTAGAGTTTTATGACAAAGTGACAGAAGTAAGACAAGAGAGAGAGGGGGGTGGATCGACTGCATTTTTTTGGACTGCAAGAAGGTCTTCGACACAGTTCCTCACAAGAGGTTACTGAAAAAGCTAGAGGATCAGGCACACATAACAATGGATCAGAGAATACCTGACAGGGAGGCAACAACGAGTCATGGTACGTGACGAGGTGTCAGAGTGGGCGCCTGTGACAAGCGGGGTTCCACAGGGATCAGTCCTAGGACCTGTGCTGTGCTTGGTATATGTGAACGACATAACGGAAGGGATAGACTCAGAAGTGTCCTTGTTTGCAGATGATGTGAAGTTAATGAGAAGAATCAAATCGGATGAGGATCAGGCAGGACTACAAAGAGACCTGGACAGGCTACAAGCCTGGTCCAGTAACTGGCTCCTTGAGTTTAACCCTGCCAAATGCAAAGTCATGAAGATTGGGGAATGGCAAAGAAGACTGCAGACACAATATAGTTTAGATGGCCAAAGACTGCAAACTTCACTCAAGGAGAAAGATCTGGGGGTGAGTATAACACCGAGCATATCTCCTGAGGCGCACATTAATCAGATAACTGCTGCAGCATACGGTCGCCTGGCAAACCTACGGATAGCGTTCCGATACCTCAGTAAGGATTCGTTCAAGACTCTGTATACCATTTACGTCAGGCCCATACTGGAGTATGCAGCACCAGTTTGGAATCCACAGTCAGTCAAGCACGTCAAGAAATTAGAGAAGGTGCAAAGGTTTGCAACAAGACTAGTCCCAGAGTTACGGGGATTGTCCTACGAAGAAAGGTTGAGGGAAATCGGCCTGACGACACTGGAGGACAGGAGGGTCAGGGGAGATATGATAACGACATATAAAATACTGCGCGGAATAGACAAGGTGGACAAAGACGGGATGTTCCAGAGATGGGACACAGACACAAAAGGTCACAATTGGAAGTTGAAGACTCAGATGAATCAAAGGGATGTTAGAAAGTATTTCTTCAGTCACAGAGTGGTCAGGCCGTGGAATGGCCTAGAAAGTGAAGTAGTGGAGGCAGGAACCATACATAGTTTTAAGGCAAGGTATGATAAAGCTCATGGGGCAGGAAGAGAGAGGACCTAGTAGCAATCAGTGAAGAGGCGGGGCCAGGAGCTATGAATCGACCCCTGCAACCACAAATAGATGAGTACAAATAGGTGAGTACACACATACACGCACACACACACACGCACACACACATACACACACACACACACACACACACACACACACACACACACACACACACACACACACACACACACACACACACATACACACATACACACATACGCACGTACACACATACACACATACTAACACATTTAACCCCGCCAAATCCAAAGTCGTGAAAATCGGAGAAGGGCAAAGATGACCGCAGACAGACTATAGCCTAAGTGGCCAAAGACGGCGAACCTCGCTCGAGGAGAAAGTTCTTGGGGTGAGTATAACACCGAACACGTCTCCGGAAGCACTCATCAACCAGGTAACTGCTGCAGCATACGGGCGCCTGGCAAACCTGAGAATAGCGTTTCTACATCTCAGTAAGGAATCGTTCAGTACCCTGTACACCGTGTACGTAAGGCGCAAATTGGAGTATGCAGCACCAGTTTGGAACCCACACCTGGCCGAGCACGTCAGGAAATTAGTTAGAGAAAGTGCAAAGGTTTGCGACGAGTATAATCCTGGAGTTAACGGGCATGTCCTACGAGGAGAGGTTAAGGGAAATCGACCTGATGACACCGGAGGACAGGAGAGATAGGGAAGATATTATATATATATATATATATATATGTATATATTTATACATATATATATATATATATACATATATATATATACATATATCTATATACATATATATATATATATATATATGTATATATATACATATATATGAATATATATACATATATATATATATATACATGTATATATATATATATATATATATATATATATATATATATATATATATATATATATATATATATGTATGTAACATGTAAGAGAAATATATGTAACATATAAGTGAACAGTAATTAGATAAGGCTAAAGAGGTTTTTGTGTCATTTATGGATTTGGAAAAGGCGTATGACAGGGTGGATAGGGGGGCAATGTGGCAGATGTTGCAGGTGTATGGTGTAGGAGGTAGGTTACTGAAAACAGTGAAGAGTTTTTACGAGGATAGTGAGGCTCAAGTTAGAGTATGTAGGAAAGAGGGAGATTATTTCCCAGTAAAAGTAGGCCTTAGACAACGATGTGTGATATCACCGTGGTTGTTTAATATATTTATGGAAGGGGTTGTAAGAGAAGTAAATGCGAGGGTCTTGGCAAGAGGCGTGGAGTTAAAAGATAAAGAATCACACATAAAGTGGGAGTTGTCACAGTTGCTCTTTGCTGATGACACTGTGCTCTTGGGAGATTCTGAAGAGAAGTTGCAGAGATTGGTGGATGAATTTGGTAGGGTGTGCAAAAGAAGAAAATTGAAAGTGAATACAGGAAAGAGTAAGGTTATGAGGATAACAAAAATATTAGGTGATCAAAGACTGGATATCAGATTGGAGGGAGAGAGTATGGAGGAGGTGAATGTATTCAGATATTTGGGAGTGGACGTGTCAGCGGATGGGTCTATGAAAGATGAGGTGAATCAGAATTGATGAGGCGAAAAGGGTGAGCGGTGCACTTAGGAGTCTGTGGAGACAAAGAACTTTGTCCTTGGAGGCAAAGAGGGGAATGTATGAGAGTATAGTTTTACCAACACTCTTATATGGGTGTGAAGCATGGGTGATGAATGTTGCAGCGAGGAGAAGGCTGGAGGCAGTGGAGATGTCATGTCTGAGGGCAATGTGTGGTGTGAATATAATGCAGAGAATTCTTAGTTTGGAAGTTAGGAGGAGGTACGGGATTACCAAAACTGTTGTCCAGAGGGCTCAGGAAGGGTTGTTGAGGTGGTTCGGACATGTAGAGAGAATGGAGCAAAACAGAATGACTTTAAGAGTGTATCAGTCTATGGCGGAAGGAAGGCAGGGTAGGGGTCGGCCTAGGAAAGGTTGGAGGGAGGGGGTAAAGGAGGTTTTGTGTGCGAGGGGCTTGGACTTCCAGCGGGCATGCGTGAGTGTGTTTGATAGGAGTGAATGGAGACAAATGGTTTTTAATACTTGACGTGCTGTTGGAGTGTGAGCAAAGAAACATTTACGAAGGGATTCAGGGAAACCGGCAGGCCGGACTTGAGTCCTGGAGATGGGAAGTACAGTGCCTGCACTCTGAAGGAGGGGTGTTAATGTTGCAGTTTAAAAACTGTAGTGTAAAGCACCCTTCTGGCAAGACAGTGATGGAGTGAATGATGGTGAAAGTTTTTCTTTTTCGGGCCACCCTGCCTTGGTGGGAATCGGCCAGTGTGTTAATAAATAAATAAATGTATATATATATATATATATATATATATATATATATATATATATATATATATATATATATATATATATATATATATATATATATATAGGTAAAACTTGCTATTTTGGCTTAAATAGCAAAGCTCCTCTTGCCGAATAAGGCAAGCGAAAATTGGTGTATACAATAATTTTATAAAAAACATTCTGAAGCTAACCAAAAAAAAAATATAGTTCATTGTGTTTGATAATTAAATTGTTGTAAACTTATCTAAAATATATTTAATTGGGTTAGGTTAAATTAAACTGCGCTTGTTATAATAAGGTCAGGTAAGTTTTCTGACCCAAAGTCTCGCTGATGTGGATAAAAAAGCTTTGAGGAAAAATATTTGATTTCTTCCTGAAGCCATTTAAATATTTCACTTCCCCAGCACCCCATCACTTCATTTTTTTTACCAGTAGGTATATTTTATTATATAACATGGTTCAAAAGATTGCTGGTATAGAGATACTTTGCTGGTATAGAGATACATTACTGGTATAGAGATACATTACTGGTATAGAGATACATTACTGGTATAGAGATACTTTACTGGTATAGAGATACATTACTGGTATAGAGATACATTACTGGTATAGAGATACTTTACTGGTATAGAGATACATTACTGGTATAGAGATACATTACTGGTATAGAGATACTTTACTGGTATAGAGATACATTACTGGTATAGAGATACATTGCTGGTATAGAGATACATTACTGGTATAGAGATACATTACTGGTATAGAGATACATTATTGGTATAGAGATACATTACTGGTATAGAGATACATTACTGGTATAGAGATACATTACTGGTATAGAGATACATTACTGGTATAGAGATACAGTGGTGGTATAGAGATACATTACTGGTATAGAGATACATTACTGGTATCGAGATACATTACTGGTATAGAGATACATTACTGGTATAGAGATACATTACTGGTATAGAGATACATTACTGGTATAGAGATACATTACTGGTATAGAGATACATTATTGGTATAGAGATACATTACTGGTATAGAGATACATTACTGGTATAGAGATACATTACTGGTATAGAGATACATTACTGGTATAGAGATACAGTGGTGGTATAGAGATACATTACTGGTATAGAGATACATTACTGGTATAGAGATACATTACTGGTAAAGAGATACATTACTGGTATAGAGATACATTACTGGTATAGAGATACATTATTGGTATAGAGATACATTACTGGTATAGAGATACATTACTGGTATAGAGATACAGTGCTGGTATAGAGATACATTACTGGTATAGAGATACATTACTGGTATAGAGATACATTACTGGTATAGAGATACATTATTGGTATAGAGATACATTACTGGTATAGAGATACATTACTGGTATAGAGATACATTACTGGTATAGAGATACATTACTGGTATAGAGATACATTACTGGTATAGAGATACATTACTGGTATAGAGATACATTGCTGGTATAGAGATACTTTGCTGGTATAGAGATACTTTGCTGGTATACAGATACATTGCTGGTATAGAGATACATTACTGGTATAGAGATACTTTGCTGGTATAGAGATACATTGCTAGTATAGAGATACTTTGCTAGTATAGAGATACATTACTGGTATAGAGATACATTGCTGGTATAGAGATACTTTGCTGGTATAGAGATACATTCCTGGTATAGAGATACATTGCTGGTATAGAGATACATTGCTGGTATAGAGATACATTACTGGTATAGAGATACTTTGCTGGTATACAGATACATTGCTGGTATAGAGATACATTGCTGGTATAGAGATACTTTGCTGGTATACAGATACATTGCTGGTATAGAGATACATTACTGGTATAGAGATACTTTGCTAATATAGAGATACATTGCTGGTATAGAGATACATTGCTGGTATAGAGATACATTGCTGGTATAGAGATACATTGCTAGTATAGAGATACTTTGCTAGTATAGAGATACATTACTGGTATAGAGATACATTGCTGGTATAGAGATACATTGCTGGTATAGAGGTACATTGCTAGTATAGAGATACTTTGCTAGTATAGAGATACATTACTGGTATAGAGATACATTGCTGGTATAGAGATACTTTGCTGGTATAGAGATACATTGCTGGTATAGAGATACTTTGCTGGTATAGAGATACATTGCTAGTATAGAGATACATTGCTGGTATAGAGATACTTTGCTGGTATAGAGATACTTTGCTGGTATAGAGATACATTGCTGGTATAGAGATACTTTGCTGGTATAGAGATACTTTGCTGGTATAGAGATACATTGCTGGTATAGAGATACTTTGCTGGTATAGAGATGCATTGCTAGTATAGAGATACAGTGCTGGTATAGAGATACAGTGCTGGTATAGAGATACTTTGCTGGTATAGAGATACATTGCTGGTATAGAGATACATTGCTGGTATAGAGATACGTTGCTGGTATAGAGATACATTTCTAGTATAGAGATACATTGCTGGTATAGAGATACAGTGCTGGTATAGAGATACAGTGCTGGTATAGAGATACAGTGCTGGTATAGAGATACTTTGCTGGTATAGAGATACTTTGCTGGTATAGAGATACATTGCTGGTATAGAGATACATTGCTGGTATAGAGATACAGTGCTGGTATAGAGATACAGTGCTGGTATAGAGATACTTTGCTGGTATAGAGATACATTGCTGGTATAGAGATACTTTGCTGGTATAGAGATACATTGCTGGTATAGAGATACATTGCTAGTATAGAGATACATTGCTGGTATAGAGATACAGTGCTGGTATAGAGATACAGTGCTGGTATAGAGATACAGTGCTGGTATAGAGATACAGTGCTGGTATAGAGATACTTTGCTGGTATAGAGATACATTGCTGGTATAGAGATACATTGCTGGTATAGAGATACAGTGCTGGTATAGAGATACATTGCTAGTATAGAGATACATTGCTGGTATAGAGATACAGTGCTGGTATAGAGATACAGTGCTGGTATAGAGATACAGTGCTGGTATAGAGATACAGTGCTGGTATAGAGATACATTGCTGGTATAGAGATACAGTGCTGGTATAGAGATACAGTGCTGGTATAGAGATACAGTGCTGGTATAGAGATACAGTGCTGGTATAGAGATACAGTGCTGGTATAGAGATACAGTGCTGGTATAGAGATACAGTGCTGGTATAGAGATACATTGCTGGTATAGAGATACAGTGCTGGTATAGAGATACAGTGATGGTATAGAGATACAGTGCTGGTATAGAGATACAGTGCTGGTATAGAGATACAGTGCTGGTATAGAGATACAGTGCTGGTATAGAGATACATTGCTGGTATAGAGATACAGTGCTGGTGTAGAGATACAGTGCTGGTATAGAGATACATTGCTGGTATAGAGATACAGTGCTGGAATAGAGGTACAGTGCTGGTATAGAGATACATTGCTGGTATAGAGATACATTGCTGGTATAGAGATACAGTGCTGGTATAGAGATACAGTGCTGGTATAGAGATACAGTGCTGGTATAGAGATACAGTGCTGGTATAGAGATACATTGCTGGTATAGAAATACAGTGCTGGTATAGAGATACAGTGCTGGTATAGAGATACAGTGCTGGTATAGAGATACAGTGCTGGTATAGAGATACAGTGCTGGTATAGAGATACATTACTGGTATAGAGATACAGTGGTGGTATAGAGATACATTACTGGTATAGAGATACATTACTGGTATAGAGATACATTACTGGTATAGAGATACATTACTGGTATAGAGATACATTACTGGTATAGAGATACATTATTGGTATAGAGATACATTACTGGTATAGAGATACATTACTGGTATAGAGATACAGTGCTGGTATAGAGATACATTACTGGTATAGAGATACATTACTGGTATAGAGATACATTACTGGTATAGAGATACATTACTGGTATAGAGATACATTACTGGTATAGAGATACATTACTGGTATAGAGATACATTACTGGTATAGAGATACATTACTGGTATAGAGATACATTTCTGGTATAGAGATACATTGCTGGTATAGAGATACTTTGCTGGTATAGAGATACTTTGCTGGTATACAGATACATTGCTGGTATAGAGATACATTACTGGTATAGAGATACTTTGCTGGTATAGAGATACATTGCTAGTATAGAGATACTTTGCTAGTATGGAGATACATTACTGGTATAGAGATACATTGCTGGTATAGAGATACTTTGCTGGTATAGAGATACATTGCTGGTATAGAGATACATTACTGGTATAGAGATACTTTGCTGGTATAGAGATACATTGCTGGTATAGAGATACTTTGCTGGTATAGAGATACTTTGCTGGTATACAGATACATTGCTGGTATAGAGATACATTACTGGTATAGAGATACTTTGCTGGTATAGAGATACATTGCTGGTATAGAGATACATTGCTGGTATAGAGATACATTGCTGGTATAGAGATACATTGCTAGTATAGAGATACTTTGCTAGTATAGAGATACATTACTGGTATAGAGATACATTGCTGGTATAGAGATACATTGCTGGTATAGAGATACATTGCTAGTATAGACATACTTTGCTAGTATAGAGATACATTACTGGTATAGAGATACTTTCCTGGTATAGAGATACATTGCTGGTATAGAGATACTTTGCTGGTATAGAGATACATTGCTAGTATAGAGATACATTGCTGGTATAGAGATACTTTGCTGGTATAGAGATACTTTGCTGGTATAGAGATACATTGCTGGTATAGAGATACTTTGCTGGTATAGAGATACTTTGCTGGTATAGAGATACATTGCTGGTATAGAGATACAGTGCTGGTATAGAGATACATTGCTAGTATAGAGATACAGTGCTGGTATAGAGATACAGTGCTGGTATAGAGATACTTTGCTGGTATAGAGATACATTGCTGGTATAGAGATACATTGCTGGTATAGAGATACATTGCTGGTATAGAGATACATTGCTAGTATAGAGATACATTGCTGGTATAGAGATACAGTGCTGGTATAGAGATACAGTGCTGGTATAGAGATACAGTGCTGGTATAGAGATACTTTGCTGGTATAGAGATACTTTGCTGGTATAGAGATACATTGCTGGTATAGAGATACATTGCTGGTATAGAGATACAGTGCTGTTATAGAGATACAGTGCTGGAATAGAGATACTTTGCTGGTATAGAGATACATTGCTGGTATAGAGATACATTGCTGGTATAGAGATACATTGCTGGTATAGAGATACATTGCTAGTATAGAGATACATTGCTGGTATAGAGATACAGTGCTGGTATAGAGATACAGTGCTGGTATAGAGATACAGTGCTGGTATAGAGATACAGTGCTGGTATAGAGATACAGTGCTGGTATAGAGATACAGTGCTGGTATAGAGATACAGTGCTGGTATAGAGATACATTGCTGGTATAGAGATACAGTGCTGGTATAGAGATACAGTGCTGGTGTAGAGATACAGTGCTGGTATAGAGATACAGTGCTGGTATAGAGATACAGTGCTGGTATAGAGACACAGTGCTGGTATAGAGATACATTGCTGGTATAGAGATACAGTGCTGGTATAGAGATACAGTGCTGGTATAGAGATACAGTGCTGGTATAGAGATACAGTGCTGGTATAGAGATACAGTGCTGGTATAGAGATACAGTGCTGGTATAGAGATACATTGCTGGTATAGAGATACAGTGCTGGTATAGAGATACAGTGCTGGTATAGAGATACAGTGCTGGTATAGAGATACAGTGCTGGTATAGAGATACAGTGCTGGTATAGAGATACATTACTGGTATAGAGATACAGTGCTGGTATAGAGATACAGTGCTGGTATAGAGATACTTTGCTGGTATAGAGATACATTGCTGGTATAGAGATACATTGCTAGTATAGAGATACATTGCTGGTATAGAGATACAGTGCTGGTATAGAGATACAGTGCTGGTATAGAGATACAGTGCTGGTATAGAGATACTTTGCTGGTATAGAGATACTTTGCTGGTATAGAGATACATTGCTGGTATAGAGATACATTGCTGGTATAGAGATACAGTGCTGGTATAGAGATACAGTGCTGGTATAGAGATACTTTGCTGGTATAGAGATACATTGCTGGTATAGAGATACTTTGCTGGTATAGAGATACATTGCTGGTATAGAGATACATTGCTAGTATAGAGATACATTGCTGGTATAGAGATACAGTGCTGGTATAGAGATACAGTGCTGGTATAGAGATACAGTGCTGGTATAGAGATACAGTGGTGGTATAGAGATACTTTGCTGGTATAGAGATACATTGCTGGTATAGAGATACATTGCTGGTATAGAGATACAGTGCTGGTATAGAGATACATTGCTAGTATAGAGATACATTGCTGGTATAGAGATACAGTGCTGGTATAGAGATACAGTGCTGGTATAGAGATACAGTGCTGGTATAGAGATACAGTGCTGGTATAGAGATACATTGCTGGTATAGAGATACAGTGCTGGTATAGAGATTCAGTGCTGGTATAGAGATACAGTGCTGGTATAGAGATACAGTGCTGGTATAGAGATACAGTGCTGGTATAGAGATACAGTGCTGGTATAGAGATACAGTGCTGGTATAGAGATACATTGCTGGTATAGAGATACAGTGCTGGTATAGAGATACAGTGATGGTATAGAGATACAGTGCTGGTATAGAGATACAGTGCTGGTATAGAGATACAGTGCTGGTATAGAGATACAGTGCTGGTATAGAGATACATTGCTGGTATAGAGATACAGTGCTGGTGTAGAGATACAGTGCTGGAATAGAGATACATTGCTGGTATAGAGATACAGTGCTGGTATAGAGATACATTGCTGGTATAGAGATACATTGCTGGTATAGAGATACAGTGCTGGTATAGAGATACAGTGCTGGTATAGAGATACAGTGCTGGTATAGAGATACAGTGCTGGTATAGAGATACATTGCTGGTATAGAAATACAGTGCTGGTATAGAGATACAGTGCTGGTATAGAGATACAGTGCTGGTATAGAGATACAGTGCTGGTATAGAGATACAGTGCTGGTATAGAGATACATTACTGGTATAGAGATACAGTGGTGGTATAGAGATACATTACTGGTATAGAGATACATTACTGGTATAGAGATACATTACTGGTATAGAGATACATTACTGGTATAGAGATACATTACTGGTATAGAGATACATTATTGGTATAGAGATACATTACTGGTATAGAGATACATTACTGGTAGAGAGATACAGTGCTGGTATAGAGATACATTACTGGTATAGAGATACATTACTGGTATAGAGATACATTACTGGTATAGAGATACATTACTGGTATAGAGATACATTACTGGTATAGAGATACATTACTGGTATAGAGATACATTACTGGTATAGAGATACATTTCTGGTATAGAGATACATTGCTGGTATAGAGATACTTTGCTGGTATAGAGATACTTTGCTGGTATACAGATACATTGCTGGTATAGAGATACATTACTGGTATAGAGATACTTTGCTGGTATAGAGATACATTGCTAGTATAGAGATACTTTGCTAGTATGGAGATACATTACTGGTATAGAGATACTTTGCTGGTATAGAGATACATTGCTGGTATAGAGATACATTACTGGTATAGAGATACTTTGCTGGTATAGAGATACATTGCTGGTATAGAGATACTTTGCTGGTATAGAGATACTTTGCTGGTATACAGATACATTGCTGGTATAGAGATACATTACTGGTATAGAGATACTTTGCTGGTATAGAGATACATTGCTGGTATAGAGATACATTGCTGGTATAGAGATACATTGCTGGTATAGAGATACATTGCTAGTATAGAGATACTTTGCTAGTATAGAGATACATTACTGGTATAGAGATACATTGCTGGTATAGAGATACATTGCTGGTATAGAGATACATTGCTAGTATAGACATACTTTGCTAGTATAGAGATACATTACTGGTATAGAGATACTTTCCTGGTATAGAGATACATTGCTGGTATAGAGATACTTTGCTGGTATAGAGATACATTGCTAGTATAGAGATACATTGCTGGTATAGAGATACTTTGCTGGTATAGAGATACTTTGCTGGTATAGAGATACATTGCTGGTATAGAGATACTTTGCTGGTATAGAGATACTTTGCTGGTATAGAGATACATTGCTGGTATAGAGATACTTTGCTGGTATAGAGATACATTGCTAGTATAGAGATACAGTGCTGGTATAGAGATACAGTGCTGGTATAGAGATACTTTGCTGGTATAGAGATACATTGCTGGTATAGAGATACATTGCTGGTATAGAGATACATTGCTGGTATAGAGATACATTGCTAGTATAGAGATACATTGCTGGTATAGAGATACAGTGCTGGTATAGAGATACAGTGCTGGTATAGAGATACAGTGCTGGTATAGAGATACTTTGCTGGTATAGAGATACTTTGCTGGTATAGAGATACATTGCTGGTATAGAGATACATTGCTGGTATAGAGATACAGTGCTGTTATAGAGATACAGTGCTGGAATAGAGATACTTTGCTGGTATAGAGATACATTGCTGGTATAGAGATACATTGCTGGTATAGAGATACATTGCTGGTATAGAGATACATTGCTAGTATAGAGATACATTGCTGGTATAGAGATACAGTGCTGGTATAGAGATACAGTGCTGGTATAGAGATACAGTGCTGGTATAGAGATACAGTGCTGGTATAGAGATACAGTGCTGGTATAGAGATACAGTGCTGGTATAGAGATACAGTGCTGGTATAGAGATACAGTGCTGGTATAGAGATACAGTGCTGGTATAGAGATACATTGCTGGTATAGAGATACAGTGCTGGTATAGAGATACAGTGCTGGTGTAGAGATACAGTGCTGGTATAGAGATACAGTGCTGGTATAGAGATACAGTGCTGGTATAGAGACACAGTGCTGGTATAGAGATACATTGCTGGTATAGAGATACAGTGCTGGTATAGAGATACAGTGCTGGTATAGAGATACAGTGCTGGTATAGAGATACAGTGCTGGTATAGAGATACAGTGCTGGTATAGAGATACAGTGCTGGTATAGAGATACATTGCTGGTATAGAGATACAGTGCTGGTATAGAGATACAGTGCTGGTATAGAGATACAGTGCTGGTATAGAGATACAGTGCTGGTATAGAGATACAGTGCTGGTATAGAGATGCATTACTGGTATAGAGATACAGTGCTGGTATAGAGATACAGTGCTGGTATAGAGATACTTTGCTGGTATAGAGATACATTGCTGGTATAGAGATACAGTGCTGGTATAGAGATACAGTGCTGGTATAGAGATACAGTGCTGGTATAGAGATACAGTGCTGGTATAGAGATACAGTGCTGGTATAGAGATACATTACTGGTATAGAGATACAGTGCTGGTATAGAGATACAGTGCTGGTATAGAGATACTTTGCTGGTATAGAGATACATTGCTGGTATAGAGATACAGTGCTGGTATAGAGATACAGTGCTGGTATAGAGATACATTGCTGGTATAGAGATACAGTGCTGGTATAGAGATACAGTGCTGGTATAGAGATACAGTGCTGGTATAGAGATACAGTGCTGGTATAGAGATACAGTGCTGGTATAGAGATACATTACTGGTATAGAGATACAGTGCTGGTATAGAGATACAGTGCTGGTATAGAGATTCAGTGCTGGTATAGAGATACAGTGCTGGTATAGAGATACAGTGCTGGTATAGAGATACAGTGCTGGTATAGAGATACAGTGCTGGTATAGAGATACAGTGCTGGTATAGAGATACAGTGCTGGTATAGAGATACAGTGCTGGTATAGAGATACAGTGCTGGTATAGAGATACATTACTGGTATAGAGATACAGTGCTGGTATAGAGATACAGTGCTGGTATAGAGATACTTTGCTGGTATAGAGATACATTGCTGGTATAGAGATACAGTGCTGGTATAGAGATACAGTGCTGGTATAGAGATACAGTGCTGGTATAGAGATACAGTGCTGGTATAGAGATACAGTGCTGGTATAGAGATACATTACTGGTATAGAGATACAGTGCTGGTATAGAGATACAGTGCTGGTATAGAGATTCAGTGCTGGTATAGAGATACAGTGCTGGTATAGAGATACAGTGCTGGTATAGAGATACAGTGCTGGTATAGAGATACAGTGCTGGTATAGAGATACAGTGCTGGTATAGAGATACATTGCTGGTATAGAGATACAGTGCTGGTATAGAGATACAGTGATGGTATAGAGATACAGTGCTGGTATAGAGATACAGTGCTGGTATAGAGATACAGTGCTGGTATAGAGATACAGTGCTGGTATAGAGATACATTGCTGGTATAGAGATACAGTGCTGGTGTAGAGATACAGTGCTGGAATAGAGATACATTGCTGGTATAGAGATACAGTGCTGGTATAGAGATACATTGCTGGTATAGAGATACATTGCTGGTATAGAGATACAGTGCTGGTATAGAGATACAGTGCTGGTATAGAGATACAGTGCTGGTATAGAGATACAGTGCTGGTATAGAGATACATTGCTGGTATAGAAATACAGTGCTGGTATAGAGATACAGTGCTGGTATAGAGATACAGTGCTGGTATAGAGATACAGTGCTGGTATAGAGATACAGTGCTGGTATAGAGATACAGTGCTGGTATAGAGATACATTACTGGTATAGAGATACAGTGGTGGTATAGAGATACATTACTGGTATAGAGATACATTACTGGTATAGAGATACATTACTGGTATAGAGATACATTACTGGTATAGAGATACATTACTGGTATAGAGATACATTATTGGTATAGAGATACATTACTGGTATAGAGATACATTACTGGTAGAGAGATACAGTGCTGGTATAGAGATACATTACTGGTATAGAGATACATTACTGGTATAGAGATACATTACTGGTATAGAGATACATTACTGGTATAGAGATACATTACTGGTATAGAGATACATTACTGGTATAGAGATACATTACTGGTATAGAGATACATTTCTGGTATAGAGATACATTGCTGGTATAGAGATACTTTGCTGGTATAGAGATACTTTGCTGGTATACAGATACATTGCTGGTATAGAGATACATTACTGGTATAGAGATACTTTGCTGGTATAGAGATACATTGCTAGTATAGAGATACTTTGCTAGTATGGAGATACATTACTGGTATAGAGATACTTTGCTGGTATAGAGATACATTGCTGGTATAGAGATACATTACTGGTATAGAGATACTTTGCTGGTATAGAGATACATTGCTGGTATAGAGATACTTTGCTGGTATAGAGATACTTTGCTGGTATACAGATACATTGCTGGTATAGAGATACATTACTGGTATAGAGATACTTTGCTGGTATAGAGATACATTGCTGGTATAGAGATACATTGCTGGTATAGAGATACATTGCTGGTATAGAGATACATTGCTAGTATAGAGATACTTTGCTAGTATAGAGATACATTACTGGTATAGAGATACATTGCTGGTATAGAGATACATTGCTGGTATAGAGATACATTGCTAGTATAGACATACTTTGCTAGTATAGAGATACATTACTGGTATAGAGATACTTTCCTGGTATAGAGATACATTGCTGGTATAGAGATACTTTGCTGGTATAGAGATACATTGCTAGTATAGAGATACATTGCTGGTATAGAGATACTTTGCTGGTATAGAGATACTTTGCTGGTATAGAGATACATTGCTGGTATAGAGATACTTTGCTGGTATAGAGATACTTTGCTGGTATAGAGATACATTGCTGGTATAGAGATACTTTGCTGGTATAGAGATACATTGCTAGTATAGAGATACAGTGCTGGTATAGAGATACAGTGCTGGTATAGAGATACTTTGCTGGTATAGAGATACATTGCTGGTATAGAGATACATTGCTGGTATAGAGATACATTGCTGGTATAGAGATACATTGCTAGTATAGAGATACATTGCTGGTATAGAGATACAGTGCTGGTATAGAGATACAGTGCTGGTATAGAGATACAGTGCTGGTATAGAGATACTTTGCTGGTATAGAGATACTTTGCTGGTATAGAGATACATTGCTGGTATAGAGATACATTGCTGGTATAGAGATACAGTGCTGTTATAGAGATACAGTGCTGGAATAGAGATACTTTGCTGGTATAGAGATACATTGCTGGTATAGAGATACATTGCTGGTATAGAGATACATTGCTGGTATAGAGATACATTGCTAGTATAGAGATACATTGCTGGTATAGAGATACAGTGCTGGTATAGAGATACAGTGCTGGTATAGAGATACAGTGCTGGTATAGAGATACAGTGCTGGTATAGAGATACAGTGCTGGTATAGAGATACAGTGCTGGTATAGAGATACAGTGCTGGTATAGAGATACAGTGCTGGTATAGAGATACAGTGCTGGTATAGAGATACATTGCTGGTATAGAGATACAGTGCTGGTATAGAGATACAGTGCTGGTGTAGAGATACAGTGCTGGTATAGAGATACAGTGCTGGTATAGAGATACAGTGCTGGTATAGAGACACAGTGCTGGTATAGAGATACATTGCTGGTATAGAGATACAGTGCTGGTATAGAGATACAGTGCTGGTATAGAGATACAGTGCTGGTATAGAGATACAGTGCTGGTATAGAGATACAGTGCTGGTATAGAGATACAGTGCTGGTATAGAGATACATTGCTGGTATAGAGATACAGTGCTGGTATAGAGATACAGTGCTGGTATAGAGATACAGTGCTGGTATAGAGATACAGTGCTGGTATAGAGATACAGTGCTGGTATAGAGATGCATTACTGGTATAGAGATACAGTGCTGGTATAGAGATACAGTGCTGGTATAGAGATACTTTGCTGGTATAGAGATACATTGCTGGTATAGAGATACAGTGCTGGTATAGAGATACAGTGCTGGTATAGAGATACAGTGCTGGTATAGAGATACAGTGCTGGTATAGAGATACAGTGCTGGTATAGAGATACATTACTGGTATAGAGATACAGTGCTGGTATAGAGATACAGTGCTGGTATAGAGATACTTTGCTGGTATAGAGATACATTGCTGGTATAGAGATACAGTGCTGGTATAGAGATACAGTGCTGGTATAGAGATACATTGCTGGTATAGAGATACAGTGCTGGTATAGAGATACAGTGCTGGTATAGAGATACAGTGCTGGTATAGAGATACAGTGCTGGTATAGAGATACAGTGCTGGTATAGAGATACATTACTGGTATAGAGATACAGTGCTGGTATAGAGATACAGTGCTGGTATAGAGATTCAGTGCTGGTATAGAGATACAGTGCTGGTATAGAGATACAGTGCTGGTATAGAGATACAGTGCTGGTATAGAGATACAGTGCTGGTATAGAGATACAGTGCTGGTATAGAGATACAGTGCTGGTATAGAGATACAGTGCTGGTATAGAGATACAGTGCTGGTATAGAGATACATTACTGGTATAGAGATACAGTGCTGGTATAGAGATACAGTGCTGGTATAGAGATACTTTGCTGGTATAGAGATACATTGCTGGTATAGAGATACAGTGCTGGTATAGAGATACAGTGCTGGTATAGAGATACAGTGCTGGTATAGAGATACAGTGCTGGTATAGAGATACAGTGCTGGTATAGAGATACATTACTGGTATAGAGATACAGTGCTGGTATAGAGATACAGTGCTGGTATAGAGATTCAGTGCTGGTATAGAGATACAGTGCTGGTATAGAGATACAGTGCTGGTATAGAGATACAGTGCTGGTATAGAGATACAGTGCTGGTATAGAGATACAGTGCTGGTATAGAGATACATTGCTGGTATAGAGATACAGTGCTGGTATAGAGACACAGCGCTGGTATAGAGATACATTGCTGGTATAGAGACACAGCGCTGGTATAGAGATACATTACTGGTATAGAGACACAGTGCTGGTATAGAGATACATTACTGGTATAGAGACACAGTGCTGGTATAGAGATACATTACTGGTATAGAGACACAGTGCTGGTATAGAGATGGGATATATAGTACAGGAGGTTTGAGGGATACATTTGAAGAAATTATTTCTGTTTGTCACAGATTACAATGCGAAAATCTCATCCAGCTCCTCAGAGCTGGGGCGCATACCTAGGATATAGCAGGCATTACCCCTCTGAACCGCAGCGCTGAGTCTCTGAAATAGAAATCTAGCCGCCCTGGGATCCCTAGTTACCCTGATGAATCTTTTGCCTAGTTCCTTAAGAATCTTAGATATACACTTTTCCCACGAGCGAAGGGTCTTCGAGCCTATCTGAACAAACATATAATGATGGGCAAGTTCTCCATATTTTCTAGACTTTTGGGACTCCCTGAAGCTGGCAGCTGCCCCTCCTTCCTCCCTGGTGTATTGGAAATAGGTGTCAGCCAATGTAGATGCACATGTGTAGTCCCACACCACCTGCTTGCCATCTGTCCAGGCTTGAAAAGGTGATACCATCTGGATGCTTTTGGTTACCATTGGTTCTTCATAGTTGGGGTGGCTCCCTTATTGCTGGGCAACTGGCTCTTGTGAGGCTCCTCTTGATAATGTTATTAACCTCTTGATGCCTTACAATCTTTCCCTCGGATATACTACACACAAGAACTTTGTACCTGTTACAAAAAACGCGATTTCTAATAAGCATAGAGATCTCCAGTGAATACTAGAAAGTACTGCCCTTCTAGCATTCAGCCTGTTACTGGGTTTTCGTAACAAGTAGTCAGTATCCTTGTCCAATTATCCATTAGAATTCAATAAGATTCAATAGTGCTTCAGGATTACAACTGGTAGGCTACTAACTTGAGAAATTAAAATTTAATAAATTTATTAACAACGTCTAGAGGTATAGGATCAAAGTAAATTAAATTAATCAAAATCAAAATAATAATAATCACTTCTCTCGTGTACAGTAGTATTGTGCTGAAAGCACATATCACATTTATAAGTCTTAAGTACCGTCTGGTACATTAACATTTAATAATACAATATACAAATAAGTTTGTGTGTATGTGTGTAAGTGCTCTAAGTAGTTCGCTGTGTCTCACGACTCGACTAGACTTGAACCAGTGACTGACAAGTCCCCACATCAACTAACTTCTTGACCACCTGGCAATCAGAACAGCTTGCTTGAACAATAAACGACCACTAAGCCCAATAGCAATATAACAAGCAACAGCAACATAGAATCAGGAACAAGGAGATAATATAACGAAACTAAGTAGGGACCATCTGCAGATCCTCCACAAAAGTCACAAAACTCCCATACTACTGAATCTAAGTTCAGCATAAGAAAATCCCCGACTGTGACAGTACACAGATACCAGTACAAATTAGGTCAGAAGCTACAGCTCAGGACCTGAGTTTCTCAGAGTGTCTATGCGACACACAACCTCAGTACAACGTCTAAAATCTAGACAATGCTCTGTGAACAGTTCTACAGAACCAACAACAAGAAAGAGACAGAGACGATCTTCCAACAAGGGCCAATAAGGGAGAGTTAGGCACGTCTTGTTAGGAATATGTCTAACCACCAAGAGAGTCTAGACCAGACTGACTACTTCAGGCGAGGTGTGAACACCACCCCTCGATCACGTGATTGCTCCGTGGACAGTTGCTGCCCAGCAACACCGAGAAGCTGGCAGAGTAACGAGCCACGAGCGATAATTACAGTAGTTAGACAATCAAGACTTGAACTATGAGCACATAATAATGTTACATCCTACCTAACAATATAACTAAGTCAAATAATAATATAAAGCAATATATTTATGATTTAGCTATTATCGCAAATATAAGCAATATAAAATTATATGAAAAGGTAATATACATTATATACATTGTGACCCATTCAGGGGTTGCAACAGTACCCGAATCGCTCTGCCGCTTCAATGCCGCAAAATACACCTGTGATCGGCGAGAATATGGGCAGCAAGTAGAAGGTCAACACCAGTGTGGATGGTCTGTGTGTCGAAGCGTGTCCCAAGGCTGGAATTGAAAACAGCTAACAGAAAGTTTCCTGAATGAGGAGCTCTCACTGCAAGGAGGCAGGATCTATCCTTCCCTATTCACTCTGAAGCTTTGTTGAACCTATATTCTCCACTATTAGGCCATCTCAGTGTAACTGTTTGTAGTTGTTAGCGGGACCAGGTCTAGTTTCAGAGCCCATTACAATATCCCAGATCGTGGCTCCGTCAACGAACTTTTGGCCATGGACTCCAACCTTGTCGCTAAAATGTTCAGGGAGAATCGCTGCTACAAGTCCACTGGATGCAATACATGAGGACTGGAAGTCAGGTAGTGCAATCTGTGATGACTTGCGGACGCCAGTACCTCCTAGTCTGACCGGAAGTGTAGCTTGGTCCCACTTCCCATCTTCTAGGGTAAGGTTGAGTACATTCATAAAAATATGCCTCGGAATACTGTCGTATTCGTGCAGTATAGGGTTATCATATGAAGGTGTCCATCTTAGGAAATATGTTAACCTGGGCAAATTCAAGCACTTTGTGAGAAAGTATAGGGTATCATGGGTGTCACGATTGCCTATTCGTTGTTCCATTCTCCTCAGCTCATAGAGTTTCTTACTGAGAATTGAGTCAGTAGCATCACTTCTCAGAGGTGCTCCAAGCAGGATGCTATTAGTGGGGACAATGATGCTCCTGGCAGCTTTGATCTCACGGCGTCGATCACTTGTTGACTGACTGAGATGATTACTCATTTGAATGGATTCAGGATGATACCCATTTCCTGTCCCTGTGTCATCACAAGTGTAAGATCATCTAGGAGGGACTCCTTTGTACCCGCCAGTGTGTCATCATCCAGGAACCAGATGTTTAGCTCACTGGTCAGTCTGATTGTGATTTCTCTAAACGCTACAGAAGAGAAATGGTGTGAGAGGATCCCCTTGCTGGACACCCTCTGATGATGTGATTTCATGCTCTCCAAACAGGAGCATTGATTCCTATTACTATATCTAACTTAAACAAAAGGGAAGAGACCAGAGAAATGTTCTTGTACAGCTGTTAATACCACATGTCTTTTCCAGAGATTAAATGCATTCTTAAAATTTAATTTTACCACTGCATTGTCCTCAGGCAGGTTGTTGATATACGCCCTTGTGGCGTGAACCACTGATTCACTTCCTTGAGGGACCCCAAAGCCAAGCTGGTTTCGCTGAAGCATCATGGCCGCCTCTGAGGGAATACGTCGGCCAGCAGTTTTGGAAACGGGGTGGCGAAAAGTGTTGCCCACGGTAATTGGCCTATGTCCTCCATACATACACACACTCGCCTGATGGAGATTTGAGGAAATGGAAGGAATAGACGGAATGGGGGATAGGGGCCACATAGGGACACTTCAGTCTGGGGGACCTAAGGTGGTAATTGTAGTGATGCACAACCCACCACAGAACTGCAGGAGACCAAGAGAAGAATATGAAAAAGCAACAGAGCAATAGTGGACACACTAGCTGAGGTAGCCAGAAGAACTCACATGGGTAGAGTGAAGTTACTAGTTATGGGTGATTTCAATCAGAAGGAGATTGATTGGGAAAACCTAGAGCCATATTGGGGTCCGAAACATGAACAACCAAGATGACTGATGTGGTACTGCAAAACCTCATGCATCAACATGTTAAGGGCATTACCAGAGAGAGAGAGAGGTGAGGATGAACTAGCAAGACTGGACCTCGTATCCCCCTTGAGTAGCTCGGACATCGAGGACATCAAATATGAAAAGCCCATTGGAGCTAGTTATCACGTGGCTCTGAGCTTTGAATACATATTAGAATTACAGTGGAGAGGGGTAACAGGAGTAGGATGGAAAAAGCCAAACTACAAAAGGGAGGACTATACAGGTATGAGGAACTTCGTGCAGGAGGTTCGGTGGGAGAGATTCGGTAGGAAAATCAGTAAACGAAATTATGGACTTCGTGGTAATAAATTGCAAAGAGGCAGAGGAGAGGTTTGCTCCCAAGGGCAACAGAAATAATGGGAAGACCAGAACGAACCCCTGGTTCACACAAAGGTGTTGGGAAGCAAAAACTAAGTGCACTAGAGAATGGAAAAGTAGAGAAGACAAAGTACCCAGGAAAATAAAGAGATTAGACGAAGGGGCAGAAACGAGTATGCACAGATAAGAAGGGAGGCCCAGTGGCAATACGAAAACGACATAGCATAGAAAGTCAAGTCTCACTCAAAGCTGTTGTATAGCCACATCAGAAGGAAAACAACAGTAAAGGACCAGGTAATCAGATTGAGGAACGAAGGTGGGGAGCTCACTTGAAATGACCAAGTATGTGAGGAGCTTAACATCAGATTTAAAGAGGTATTTACAATAGAAACAGAAAGAACTCCAGGAAATCAGAATAGGAGGGTGCACCAACAAGGGATATATCAACAAGTGCTGGATGAAACACACACAACCGAGGAGTAGGTGAAGAAGCTGTTAAGTGAACTTGATACCTGGAAGGCGGTGGGACCGGACATCTCTCCGTGGGTCCTTAGAGAGGGAGCAGAGACTCTGTGTGTGCCACTAACAACAATCTTCAACACATCCATTGAATCTAGGCAATTACACTAGGAATGGAAGACGGCAAATGTAGTCACAATTTTTAAGAAAGGAAACAGACAAGAGGCATTAAACTACAGACCAGTGTCACTGACGTGTATAATACACAGAGTCATGAAGAAGATTATCAGGAGGAGAGTGGTGGAGCACCTAGAGAGGATCAAGCTCATAAACGACAACCAGCATAATTTCAGGGAAAGGAAATCCTGTGTCACAAACCTACAGGAGTTTTATGACACGGTAATGGAGGCACGATACGAAAGAGGGGTGGATAGATTGAATTTTCTTGAACTTCTCTTAAGCAGGCCTTCGACACAGTTCCTCAAAAGAGGTTAATGCAAAAGCTAAAGGATCAGGAACTCATAACAGGAAAGTCACTGCATTGTATCAGAGAATACCTGACAGGGAGGCAACAACGAGTCATGGTTTGTGACGAGGTGTCAGAGTGGGCGCCTGTGACAAGCGGGGTTCTACAGGTGTCAGTCCTAGGACCAGTGCTGTTTTTGGTATATGTAAATGACATGACAGAAGGAATAGAGTCAGAAGTGTCCTTGTTTGCAAATGATGTGAAGTTAATGAGGAGAATTACATCAGATGAGGATCAGGCAGGACTACAAAGAGACATGGACAGGTTACAAGCCTGGTCCAGCATCTGGCTTATTGAATTTAACCCCGCCAATTGCAAAGTCATGAAGGTCGGGGAAGAGCGAAGAAGACCGCAGACAGAGTATAGGCTAGGTGACCAAAGACTGCAAACCTCGCTCAAGGAACTGAGTATAACACCGAGCACATCTCCTGAGGCGCACATCAGCCAAATAACTGCTGCAGCATATGGGCGCCTAGCAAACCTAAGAATAACGTTCTAATACCTCAGCAAGGAATCGTTCAAGACTCTATACACCGTGTACGTCAGGCCCATATTGGAGTATGCAGCACCAGTTTGGAACCCACACCTGGTCAAGCAAATCAAGAAATTAGAGAAAGGGCAAAGGTTTGCAACAAGATTTGTCCCAGAGGAAAGTTTAAGGGAAATCAGACTGACGACAATGGAGGTCAGGAGGGTCCGGGGAGACATGAGAACGGCATAAAATACTGCGAGGAATTGACAAGGTGGACAGAAACAGGATGTTACAGAAAGAGGACGCAGCAACAAGGGGACACAATTGGAAATGGAAGACTCAGGTGAATCAGAATGATGTTAGAAAGTATTTCTTTAGAGTTTTTTTAGGAAAGTGACTTAGTGGAGACAGGACCCATACATAGTTTTAAGACGAGGTATGATAAAGCTCGTGGAGCATGGAGATAGATGACCTAGTAGCGATCAGTGAAGAGGCAGGGCCAGGACCTATGACTCAACCCCTGCAACCACAAATGGGTGAGTACACATACACACACACACACCCACACACACACACACACACACACACACACACACACACACACACACACACACACACACACGCACACACACACACACACACACACACACTAACACACACACGCGCACACACACACACACACAGGTATCAGAGTGGGCGCCTGTTACGAGCGGGGTCCCACAGGGGTCAGTTCTAGGACCAGTGCTATTTTTGATATATGTGAACGACATGATGGAAGGAATAGACTCTGAAGTGTCCCTGTTCGCAGATGATGTGAAGTTGATGAGAAGAATTAAATCGGACGAGGATGAGGCAGGACTGCAAAGAGACCTGGACAGGCTGGACATGTGGTCCAGTAACTGGCTTCTCGAATTCAATCCAGCCAAATGCAAAGTCATGAAGATTGGGGAGGGGCAAAGAAGACCGCACACAGAGTATAGGCTAGGTGGACAAAGACTACAGACCTCACTCAGGGAGAAAGACCTTGGGGTGACCATAACACCGAGCACATCACCGGAGGCACACATCAACCAAATAACTGCTGCAGCATACGGGCGCCTGGCAAACCTGAGAATAGCGTTCCGATACCTTAATAAGGAATCGTTCAAGACACTGTACACTGTGTATGTTAGGCCATACTGGAGTATGCAGCACCAGTCTGGAACCCACACCTGGTCAAGCACGTCAAGAAGTTAGAGAAAGTACAAAGGTTTGCAACAAGGCTAGTCCCAGAGCTCAAGGGAATGTCGTACGAGGAAAGGTTAAGGGAAATCGGACTGACGACACTGGAGGACAGAAGGGTCAGGGGAGACATGATAACGACATACAAGATACTGCGGGGAATAGACAAGGTGGACAGAGATAGAATGTTCCAGAGAGGGGGCACAGGGACAAGCGGTCACAACTGGAAGCTGAAGACTCAGACGAATCACAGGGACGTTAGGAAGTATTTCTTCAGTCATAGAGTTGTCAGGAAGTGGAATAGCCTAGCAAGTGAAGTAGTGGAGGCAGGAACCATACATAGTTTTAAGAAGAGGTATGATACAGCTCAGGAAGCAGAGAGAGAGAGGACATAGTAACGATCAGTGAAGAGGCGGGGCCAGGAGCTGAGTCTCGACCCCTGCAACCACAATTAGGTGAGTACAATTAGGTAAGTACGCAAATACACACCCCAACACACACACACACACACAAACACACAGTGTTGGAGAGGAAACTGAAAGTATGGTACACAAACACTGATGGAATAACAAATAAGTAGAGGAGTGGCACGAAAGAGTCAAAGAGGCATCACCGGACATCATAGCTCTCACAGAAACCAAGCTTACAGGTATGATAACAGATGCCATATTTCCAACGGGATACCAGATCCTGAGGAAAGACAAAGGGAACAGGGGGTAGAGGAGTGGCACTGCTGACCAAAAACCGATGGAATTTTGATGAGCTGGAGAGAGGAGACAGCGGAGAAGCAAGTGATTACTTCGTGGGAACGTTTCACTCTGGAGATCCCAAAGTGGTAACTGTTGTGATGTATAACCCACCACAGAACATCAGGAGGCCAAGGAATGAGTATGATGAGAGCAATAGAGCGATGGTTGACACACTGGCTGCAGTGGCCAGGAGGGCTCATACATGCAGGGCAAAAGTACTTATCATGGGTGACTTTAACCACAAGGAAATCGATTGGGAGAACTTGGAGCCACATGGGGGCCAAGATACATGGAGGACTAAGATTATGGATGTGGTACTGGAAAACGTAATGTACCAACACGTAAGGGACACTACAACACTACAAGAAAGAGAGGAGAGGATGAACCAGCAAGACTGGACCTAGTATTCACCTTGAGTAGTGCAGATATTGAGGACATCACATATGAAAGACCCCCTTGGGGCCAGCGATCATGTGGTTTTAAGCTTCGAATACACAGAAGAGCTACAAATGGAGGGGGAAGCAGGAAGGCCAGGGCGAATGAAGCCAAACTACAAGAAAGGGGACTACACGGGAATGAGGAACTTCCTGAACGGGGTTCAGTGAGACAGAGAACTGGCAGGGAAGCCAGTTAATGAGATAATGGAATATGTAACAACAATATGCAATGAGGCTGAGGAGAGGTTTGTACCCAATGATAACAGGAATAATGAAAAAGCCAGGATGAGCCCATGGTTTACCCAAAGGTGCAGGGAGGCAAAAACCAAGTGTGCTAGGGAATGGAAGAAATATAGAAGGCAAAGGACCCAGGAGAATAAGGAGAGCAGTCGTAGAGCCAAAAATGAATAAGCACAGATAAGAAGGGAGGCCCAAGGACAATATGGAAACGACATAGCAGCGAAAGCCAATTCTGACCCGAAGCTGTTATACAGCCACATCAGAAGGAAAACAACAGTCAAGGACCAGGTAATCAGGCTATGGAAGGAAGGAGGAGAGACAACAAGAAATGACCGTGAAGTATGTGAGGAACTCGACAAGAGATTGAAAGAAGTGTTCACAGAGGAGACAGAAGGGGCTCCAGAAAGACGGAGAGGTGGGGTGTACCACCAAGTGCTGGACACAGTACACACAACCGACGAAAAAGTGAAGAGGCTTCTGTGTGAGCTAGATACCTCAAAGGCAATGGGGCTGGATAACATCTCTCCATGGGTCCTGAGAGAGGGAGCAGAGGCTCTATGTGTACCCCTAACAACAATATTCAGTACATTTATCGAAACAGGGAGATTGCCTGAGGCATGGAAGACAGCAAATGTAGTCCCAGTTTTTAAAAAAAGGAGACAGTCATGAAACACTAAACTACAAACCAGTGTCAATGACATGTATAGTATGCAAAGTCATGGAGAAGATTATCAGGAGAAGAGTGGTGGAACACCTAGAAAGGAACGACCTCATCAACAGCAGCCAACATGATTTCAGGTGACAGCAATATGACAAAAGAGAGAGAGGTGGGTGGATTGCATTTTCTTGGACTGCAAGAAGGCGTTTGACACAGTTCCACACAATAGATTAGTGCAAAAACTGGAAGACCAAGCAGGGATAACAGGGAAGGCACTACAATGGATCAGGGAATACTTGTCAGGAAGACAGCAGCGAGTCATGGTACGTGGCGAGGTGTCAGATTGGGCGCCGGTGACCAGCGGGGTCCCACAGGGGTCAGTCCTAGGACCAGTGCTGTTTCTGGTATTTGTGAACATGACGGAAGGAATAGACTCCGAAGTGTCCCTGTCTACAGATGACGTGAAGTTGATGAGAAGAATTCATTCGAACGAAGACCAGGCAGAACTACAAAGGGATCTGGACAGGCTGCAGACCTGGTCCAGCAATTGGCTCCTGGAGTTCAACCCCACCAATGTCATGAAGGTTGGGGAAGGGCAAAGAAGACCGCAGACGGAGTACAGTCTAGGGGGCCAGAGACTACAAACCTCACTCAAGGAAAAAGATCTTGGGGTGAGTATAACACCAGGCACATCTCCTGAGGCGCACATCAACCAAATAACTGCTGCAGCATATGGGCGCCTGGCAAACCTCAGAACAGCATTCCGACATCTTAATAATTAATCGTTCTGGACCCTGTACACCGTCTACGTTAGGCCCATATTGGAGTATGCGACACCAGTCTGGAACCCACACCTAGCCAAGCACGTAAAGAAACTAGAGAAAGTTCAAAGGTTTGCAACAAGACTAATCCCAGAGCTAAAGGGTATGTCCTACGAGGAGAGGTTATGGGAAATCGACCTGACGACACTGGAGGACAGGAGAGATAGGGGGGACATGATAACGACACACAAAATACTGAGAGGAATTAACAAGGTGGACAAAGACAGGATGTTCCAGAGATGGGACACAGCAACAACGGGACACCGTTGGACGTTGAAAACACAGATGAATCACAAGGATGTTAGGAAGTATTTCTTCAGCCACAGAGTAGTCAGGAAGTGGAATAGTTTGGGAATTGATGTAGTGGAGGCAGGATCCATACATAGCTTTAAGCAGAGGTATGATAAAGCTCACGGTTCAGGGAGAGTGACCTAGTAGCGACCAGTGAAGAGGCGGGGACAGGAGCTAAAACTCGACCCCCGCAACCTCAACTAGGTGAATACAAACACACACTCAATACCTATCAACTTATACGCAGGTGTGAGCCAGGAAACACAACAAACACTGCCCAAACTTCCACCTGTGTAAAATATGTTAGTAACATAGTGCCAAACATGAAGATGCTATAACATTGTAATGTGACGTGAACTGCTCGTTAGTGCCAGCTGGGAGGCGACACATACCCAGTTTCCTCAACTAAAAATTTCAATATTAGGCAGGATACAAAAATTGACATATGACTAACACGGTGTTCGGATCCCTGGAGAATGTCTTGCAGCTGCGTTAATGACTCCCATTAACTTTGTTTACCGTCTCTGGCTTGATTATGTACTGGTATGAAACCTAAACTGCGCAAAATATTGGAAGAGAAAATATTTGTAAGTGCAATAATGCATGAAGTTTATTAAAAGAAACAGTTATCTACGATTTGAGCATAAAAGATCTCTAATTGGATGCTGTGTAGCCACAATTATCAGCCAATTAAAATGCGACCGTAATTGAATATCAAGACTACTCATAGTCTGAAGTAGTCTGGTCACTAACAACATCGCAGATAGTGTCTTCATGGAATGATGCTTGAATTTTAATTCCTCTATTTGTACTGGCCAGGTTGTAACATCAACATCAACAATCACTTTGGGAGGCCTGGTCGTGGACCGGGCCGCGGGGGGCTTTGATCCCCGGAATAACCTCCAGGTAACCTCCACGTAACCATATGCTGTAGATGGAGGCAGTGTGATCACTCGCATTACTTGCTACTGAACGTAGGTCAGGTGCTAAAGACTTTTAATTATAATAGAAGAAACTGTGACTGTCCACTCAATTGCTTCGAGGACTTTGTTGACAAATATCTTCGCGGGTCTTGGTAGTTCTGTACAGTGGAGGTCAGTGCAGTCCATCTTCCACTATCTTCACTCTCTCTAAATGCTTACGTAAGTAAGTTGGCGACGAAGGAATTTTTTGAAGTTGCCAGTTGCCAGTACTGCTGAGATATACTCAAAACTGATTTCATTTACAAAAATAATTTTTAGAAATTCGTTTATTGTTGGTTTGGTCCCTGTCATTGTGGTTATTGTATGCTGGCATATAATGTAGACGTTTAACCTCGTATAGCCACCATACTAAACGATTATGTTGTAGTTAATATAGGCCAAGGGGATACAAGTATAACAGTGAGTTAACTTAAACGCATAGTGAGTTGACATTGTACTCGAAGACAACTTTGCTGACTTTCAGTGCTTGTACAATCAGTACATCAGCTTGATTGACTAAACATATCGACTTCAGGCTGAGGGACTAATTACCTCTTCCACCTTTCTCTTCACTGGACTGTGCAAGCGTGATATGGAAGGGTATGCAGGTGCTTCCATCCAGTGATGTGCAAAGCCTCAATCCAGTACAGAGAATGTTGTGACTTAGTTGTCCAGGCCAGCACGTGAAAGGAACGCGACTCTACAGAGAAAACAGGGAAATGAAAAATGAACAGCATTTGCTATGAGACACGAAGATAAATAAGCAGATCTAAAAAAAGAGGACAAACAAGGAAGTACTACAGATGGGTCAGAGGTGCACAACAGTGGGACAAACCAAGCTAGTCATACATTGAACAAGGTCAAATGCACAATCAGTACTGGAGAAAAAAGGGGTATGTACACCAGGGATCATACAAGATAGTACTAACACAACACTGTTTCGTGTTTCTCAAACATTCAGGGTTAGAAAGCAAATAAAAGCGACAAAGTTATATTAAGGGATGCCTCACAAAAGCAAATGGCATGTTTGGATCATTTAAAGAAACACATACAATGGATGTTTTGGATGGTGAGATAACGACCAAATTAAAAAGTCACAGGGAGGAGTAGAACTCTGTGAAAGAAACTTTTTCTTGCTCAGAACTGACTAATTCATCGAATCATACACAAGTTCTAAGCATTAAAGTCGAAAATAAGAATGTGGTAACTATCCTAGTAACTATCCTGGTATATAACTCACCATCAGTAAGTGCTGTGAAATTCACAGAGCAGATAAAAAAGATAGACATCTGTCTTTTAAGGCTGGAAAATCCCACACAAAATATTATCCGCCTTGGAGATTTCAGTCTCCCACATATAAAATGGTTTTACTAAAAAAATAGCTCCTGGAAGCACCATGGCTCAACAAGTATATACCAGGAAACCAATGAGGCTTTTCACAAAGTTCACATTGAACCCAGAGATAACTGACCCCACTAGAAATGAAAATACAATAGATCTGATATTCACGAACGAGGAACTACTCAGACAAAACAGTCACAAAAACAATATACTCTGACTGCAACATCACAGAAGTACAAACGAATATAAACACAGTGACGAGAAGGGATGTTCAGTTAGTTTTGTCCTGCTCGTAGGGCTCTCTTGGCTGCCTCAACTGATGTATCTACCATTCCTCTGTTTTTATCATATACTTGTCTAAATCTTCTGCTGCTTAGTGTAGGGTTGTTCATTAGTATCATCAATTTGGGACCTCCAGTCTTCGGTGTGCCTATGTAGTCATCTGAGCTTAAACAGATGTGTTATCTCCGTGAAGCTTCTGTGAGTGCTATAATTTCTGGGAATGCCTCCACAATTTAGTTATGACACTTGTGGAAAATCTAGTTTGATTTTCCAAGACCGTTAAGAGAACATAAGAACATAAGAAAGAAGGAACACTGCAACAGGCCTATTGACCCTTACGGAGAAGGTCCATGTCCCCCCCCGGATTAGCCCAATGACCCACCCAGTCTGGTCACCTCCACTCAAGGAAGGAGTACGGCACCAGACCCAGCAGCACAAGCTGGTCAGGTCCAACTCACACCAACCCACACCCACTCATGTATTTATCTAACCTATTTTTAAACTACACAACGGTTTATCCTCAATAACTGAACTCGGGAGTTTGTTCCACTCATCCACAACTCTATTACCAAACCAGTGCTTTTCTATATCCCTCCTGAATCTGAATTTTTCCAACTTGAAACCATTGCTGCGAGTCCTGTCTTGGCTGGAAATTTTCAGCACGCTATTTACATCCCCTTTATTTATTCCTGTTTTCCATTTATACATCTCGCTCATATCCCCCCTAATTCTACGCCTTTCGAGAGAGTGTAGATTCAGGGCCTCAGTCTATCCTCATAGGGAAGATTTCTGATACATGGGATCATCTTTGTCATCCTCCTCTGTACGTTTTTCAGAGCATTTATATCCATTCTGTAATACGGTGACCAGAACTGAGCAGCATAGTCTAAATGAGGCCTAACCAAGGATATACAGAGTTGAAGAACAACCTGAGGACTTCTATTATTTATACTTCTAGATATGAAGCCAAGAATTCTGTTAGCTTTATTGCGAACACTAATGCACTGTTGTCTTGGTTTTAGGTTACTGCTAACCAGAACTCCTAAATCCTTTTCGCAATCAGTAGTATTAAGATCTACATTATTTAGTTTATATGTCACATAGTTATTTTCCTGTCCAACATTTAGAACTTTGCATTTGTCTGTATTAAATTGCATCTACCACTTCTCCGACCACTGCATCAGTGTATTCAAATCATCCTGGAGTGCTCTAGTGTCCTCATTAGAATGAATTGGACGACCTATTTTGTCGTTTATGTAAATTGTGAACAACAATGGGCCCAACACTGACCCCTGAGGAACACCTCTTGTGACTTGCCCCCATTCTGATTTCTCCCCATTTATGCAATCTCTCTGCTGCCTATTTGTCAGCCTATTACAACCCAGGAGTCCAAATGGCCTGTTATCCTGGGTGTAAAGGGAGCAAAATAAACACAGCAGAAAACTTTTGACATATTATCCTTCACCAATTTAGAACAGAAGTATGTACACTATATACACTATGTACAGCGATAGGTATTAGTGCATTCCACGGTAAGCAAGGCAGAATAGAAGCCACTAGAGAGCAGACCGTGCTTCAACCAGCAGACAGGAGAGTGGTACTCACATAACCTCTGCGATTGCCAAAAACCATCTTCTTATTGGCTGGAACCTAGGTACTGGTTGAACGACGGGGCCCCATCGTCAACCCTCAGTCACCTGGTTCGCTGGTTGGGGGAGATAGCCTGTAAATGAGGGTGTGTACATGCGCCGAATAAAGATTACGTACTCTTTGCATGCCACACAGCAATGCTTCTACTCAGGAAAAAATTTCTCCTATTCCGTGTGTCTTAAGTTTCCTCAATAGCCTCTGGTGTGGAATTCTATCGAAAGCCTTACTGAAGTCCATATACACAATATCATATTCATTACCATGATCTACTTCCTCAAACACCTTAGTGATAAATGTTAGTAAATACGTAAGACATGAACGCCCCTTTGTAAAACCGTGTTGAGATTCATTAATCAATCTGTGCTTATCAACATGGCTGAGAATTGCTTCATCAATTATTGATTCCATAAATTTTCCCACTATGGAGGTAAGGCTTATTGGTCTATAGTTCGATGCCAAGGACCTGTCACCTGCCTTGTAAATAGATATTACATTTGCCATTTTCCACTTATCAGGCACTATGCCAGTTTGAAGGTATGCTAAGTACCTCTTTACATTCCTTTAACACCCTTGCAAACAGTTCGTCAGGGCCTGGGGATTTGTTAGGTTTTAGTTTCTCTATTTGTCTGAGGACCATGTCACTAGCTACCGCAATCGTGCATAGATTATTATCATCCTGTTCTACATAATCTATTATTTCAGGAATATTGCTAATATTTTCCTGGGTGAAAACTGAGAGGAAGTAGGTATTGAGAATTTCACACATATCCTTATTATTGTCAGTGATCTGACCAGAGTTACTCTTAAGTGGGCCAATCTTGTCCCTAATCTTACTTCTGTATACCTGAAAGAACCCTTTTGGGTTAGTCTTTGAATCCCTTGTGACCTTAGCCTCATAATCCCTTTTTACTTTTCTTATTCCTTTCTTTACTTCTCTCTTTAATTGAATATATTGATTTCTTAACTGCTCATCCCTTCTTTTGATACGCCTATATATGCCTCTCTTTTGACCAATGAGATGTTTTAATCTATTGTTCATCCATTTGGGATCATTTCTATTAGATCTAATTTCCCTACTCGGAACAAACGTTGTCTGGGCAGCTAGAACTATGCTCTGAAAAACGTCATATTGGCAACCAAGATCACCTACCTGACCCATAGTTAGGACATCCCAATTTAGCCCACCCAGGTAATTTTTCAGTCCCATGAAGTCGGCCAAGCGAAAATCTGGGACAGAGATTTGATTGCAGCTATCTGGGTAATTCCATGATATATTGAAACTAAGTGATTTGTGATCACTTTCCCCAAGCTCATCATTAACCTCAAGATTATTAATTAGTGAATCTTTGTTGGCAAGAACCAAGTCAAGCAGATTGTTTCCTCTAGTTGGTTCTGTCACAACCTGTTCAAAAAAGCAATCCTGAACCGTATCAAGAAAGTCACTTGACTCAAGATTTCCTGTCATATTGTTCCAATCAATTTGTCTAAAGTTAAAATCTCCCATTATCACAACATTTTCATATCTAGATGCCTTATAAATTTCGTCCCATAACAGCTTACTGCACTCCCTATCAAGGTTTGGGGGCCTATAAACCACACCCACAATTAATTTGTCACGTCCCTCGAGAACTGTAGCCAAACAGATTCTGTGTTCGATGTTTCTAATCTAAGACAACAATTTAAATTTTCTCTGACATACATCGCCACACCACCACCCTTCCTGTTGACCCTATCAGTGTGGTATTCCACACTGATAGGGTTTATAACCCTGCATGTTGCAAACCTTTGCACTTTCTCTAGTTTCTTTATGTGCTTGGCTAGGTGTGGGTTCCAAACTGGTGCCGCATACTCCAATATGGGCCTAACGGAAACGGTGTACAGGGTCCTGAACGATTCCTTATTAAGATGTCGGAATGCTGTTCTGAGGTTTGCTAGGCGCCCATATGTGTGGAACTGTGTTAAACGCCTTCTTGCAGTCCAAGCAAATGCAATCCACCCACCCCTCTCTTTCTTGTCTTACTGCTGTCACCACTCCACAAAGGGGGCAGTAAAGCAATAGCAAAAAACTACAGACCGATAGCACTAACATCCCATATCATAAAAATCTTTGAAAGGGTCCTAAGAAGCAAGATCACCTCCCATCTAGAAACCCACCAACTACACAACCCAGGGCAACATGGGTTTAGAGCAGGTCGCTCCTGTCTGTCTCAACTATTGGATCACTACGACAAGGTCCTAGATGCACTAGAAGACAAAAAGAATGCAGATGTAATATATACAGACTTTGCAAAAGCCTTCGACAAGTGTGACCATGGCGTAATAGCGCACAAAATGCGTGCTAAAGGAATAACAGGAAAAGTTGGTCGATGAATCTATAATTTCCTCACTAACAGAACACAGAGAGTAGTAGTCAACAGAGTAAAGTCCGAGACAGCTACGGTGAAAAGCTCTGTTCCACAAGGCACAGTACTCGCTCCCATCTTGTTTCTCATCCTCATATCTGACATAGACAAGGATGTCAGCCACAGCACCGTGTCTTCCTTTGCAGATGACACCCGAATCTGCATTTCAGTGTCTTCCATTGCAGACACTGCAAGGCTCCAGGCGGACATCAACCAAATCTTTCAGTGGGCTGCAGAAAACAATATGAAGTTCAACGATGAGAAATTTCAATTACTCAGATATGGTAAACACGAGGAAATTAAATCTTCATCAGAGTACAAAACAAATTCTGGCCACAAAATAGAGCGAAACACCAACGTCAAAGACCTGGGAGTGATCATGTCGGAGGATCTCACCTTCAAGGACCATAACATTGTATCAATCGCATCTGCTAGAAAAATGACAGGATGGATAATGAGAACCTTCAAAACTAGGGATGCCAAGCCCATGATGACACTCTTCAGGTCACTTGTTCTATCTAGGCTGGAATATTGCTGCACACTAACAGCACCTTTCAAGGCAGGTGAAATTGCTGACCTAGAAAATGTACAGAGAACCTTCACGGCGCACATAACGGAGATAAAACACCTCAATTACTGGGAGCGCTTGAGGTTCCTGAACCTGTATTCCCTGAAACGCAGGAGGGAGAGATACATGATTATATACACATGGAAAATCCTAGAGGGACTAGTACCGAACTTGCACACGAAAATCACTCACTACGAAAGCAAAAGACTTGGCAGACGATGCAACATCCCCCCAATGAAAAGCAAGGGTGTCACTAGCACGTTAAGAGACCATACAATAAGTGTCAGGGGCCCGAGACTGTTCAACTGCCTCCCAGCATACATAAGGGGGATTACCAACAGACCCCTGGCAGTCTTCAAGCTGGCACTGGACAAGCACCTAAAGTCGGTTCCTGACCAGCCGGGCTGTGGCTCGTACGTTGGTTTGCGTGCAGCCAGAAGTAACAGCCTGGTTGATCAGGCTCTGATCCACCAGGAGGCCTGGTCACAGACCGGGCCGCGGGGGCGTTGACCCCCGGAACTCTCTCCAGGTAAACTCCAGGTATGTCATAGGATTTCCCGTCCCTGAAACCATGTTGGCTGCTGTTGATGAGATCATTCCTTTCTAGGTGTTCCACCACTCTTCTCCTGATAATCTTCAGTGACACTGGTCTGTAGTTTAGTGCTTCATGTCTGTCCCCTTTTTTAAAGATTGGGATTACATTTTCTGTCTTACATGCCTCAGGCAATCTCGCTGTTTCGATAGATGTATTAAATATTGTTGTTAGGGGTACACATAGAGCCTCTGCTCCCTCTCTCAGGACCCATGGAGAGATCTTATCTGGCCCCATTGTCTTTGAGGTATCTAGCTCACTCAGAAGCCTCTTCAGTTCTTCCTCGGTTGTGTGTACTGTGTCCAGCACATGGTGGTGCACCCCACCTCTCCGTCTTTCTGGAGCTCCTTCTGTCTCTTCTGTGAACACTTTGAATCTCTTGTTGAGTTCCTCACATACTTCACGGTCATTTCTTGTTGTCTCTACTCCTTCCTTCCTTAGCCTGATTACCTGGTCCTTGACTGTTGTTTTCCTCCTGATGTGGCAGTATAACAGCTTCTGGTCAGATTTGGCTTTTGCTGCTATGTCGTTTTCATTTTGTCATATGTCATATTGTCATTTCATACCTGTGCATATTCGTTTCTGGCTCTACGACTGCTCTCCTTATTCTCCTGGGTCCTTTGCCTTCTATATTTCTTCCATTTCCTAGCACACTTGGTTTTCGCCTCCCTGGACATTTGGGTGAACCAAGGGCTCATCCTGGCTTTTTCATTATTCCTGTTACCCTTGGGTACAAACCTCTCCTCAGCCTCCTTGCACATTGTTGCTACATATTCCATCATCTCATTAACTGGCTCCCCTGCCAGTTCTCTGTCTCACTGAACCCCGTTCAGGAAGTTCCTCGTTCCTGTGTAGTCCCCTTTCTTGTAGTTTGGCTTCATTCGTCCTGGTCTTCCTGCTTCCCCCTCCATTTGTAGCTCTACTGTGCATTTGAAGCTTAAAACCACATGATCGCTGACCCCAAAGGATCTTTCATATGTAATGTCCTCAATATCTGCACTACTCAAGGTGAATACTAGGTCCAGTCTTGCTGGTTCATCCTCTCCTCTCTCTCTTGTAGTGTCCCTTACGTAAGGGTACATGAAGTTTTCCAGTATCACCTCCATCATCTTAGCCCTTCATGCATCTTGGCCCCCATGTGGCTCAAAGTTCACCCAATCGATCTCCTTGTGGTTAAAGTCACCCATGATCAGGAGCTTTGCCCTGCACTCATGAGCCCTTCTGGCCACTGCAGCCAGTGTGTCAACCATCGCTCTTTTGCTCTCGTCATACTCTTGCCTTGGCCTCCTGCTGTTCTGTGGTGGGTTATACATGACTGCAATTACCACTTTGGGACCTCCAGAGTGAAGCGTTCCCGCTATGTAATTGCTTGTTTCTCCGCTGTCTCCTCTGTGTGTGTGTGTGTGTGTGTATGTGTGTGTGTGTGTGTGTGTGTGTGTGTGTGTGTGTGTGTGTGTGTGTGTGTGTGTTTGTGAGCACGTGTGTGTGTGTGAGCATGTTTGTGTGTGTGTTTGTGCGTGTGTGTGTGTGTTTGTGTGTGTGTGAGCATGTGTGTGTGTGTGTGTGTACTCACATAACTGTACTGACCTAATTGTGGTTGCAGGGGTCGAGACTCAGCTCCTGGCCTCGCCTCTTCACTGATCGCTACTGGATCCTCGCTCTCTCTGCTTTCTGAGCTTTGTCATACCTCTTCTTAAAACTATGTATGGTTCCTGCCTCCACTACTTCACTTGCTAGGCTATTCCACTTGCTGACAACTCTATGACTGAAGAAATACTTTCTAACGTCCCTGTGACTCGTCTGAGTCTTCAGCTTCCAGTTGTGACCGCTTGTCCCTGTGTCCCCTCTCTGGAACATCCTATCTCTGTCCACCTTGTCTATTCCCCGCAGTATCTTGTATGTCGTTATCATGTCTCCCCTGACCCTTCTGTCCTCCAGTGTCGTCAGTCCGATTTCCCTTAACCTTTCCTCGTACGACATTCCCTTGAGCTCTGGGACTAGCCTTGCTGCAAACCTTTGTACTTTCTCTAACTTCTTGACGTGCTTGACCAGGTGTGGGTTCCAGACTGGTGCTGCATACTCCAGTATGGCCTAACATACACAGTGTACAGTGTCTTGAACGATTCCTTATTAAGGTATCGGAACGCTATTCTCAGGTTTGCCAGGCGCCCGTATGCTGCAGCAGTTATTTGGTTGATGTGTGCCTCCGGTGATGTGCTCGGTGTTATGGTCACCCCAAGGTCTTTCTCCCTGAGTGAGGTCTGTAGTCTTTGTCCACCTAGCCTATACTCTGTCTGCGGTCTTCTTTGCCCCACCCCAATCTTCATGACTTTGCATTTGGCTGGATTGAATTCGAGAAGCCAGTTGCTGGACCACATGTCCAGCCTGTCCAGGTCTCTTTGCAGTCCTGCCTCATCCTCGTCCGATTTAATTCTTCTCATCAACTTCACGTCATCTGCGAACAGGGACACTTCAGAGTCTATTCCTTCCATCATGTCGTTCACATATATCAAAAATAGCACTGGTCCTTTAACTGACCCCTGTGGGACCCCGCTCGTAACAGGCGCCCACTGTGATACCTCTTCACGTACCATGACTCGTTGCTGCCTCCCAGTCAGGTATTCCCTTATCCATTGCAGTGCCCTCCCTTTTACGTGCGCCTGATCCTCCAGCTTCTGCACTAATCTCTTGTGGGGAACTGTGTAAAAGGCCTTCCTGCAGTCTAGGAAAACGCAATCTACCCACCCCTCTCTCTCGTGTCTTACTTCTGTTACCTTGTCATAAAACTCCAGGAGGTTTGTGATACAAGATTTGCCTTCCATGAACCCATGCTGGTTTTCATTTATAATCTTGTGTGTGTGTGTGTGTGTGTGTGTGTGTGTGTGTGTGTGTGTGTGTGTGTGTGTGTGTGTGTGTGTGTGTGTGTGTGTGTGTGTGTGTGTGTGTGTGTATGTGTGTGAGCATGTGTGTGTGTGTGAGCATGTTTGTGTGTGTACTCACCTAGTTGTACTCACCTAGTTGTACTCACCTAGTTGAGGTTGCGGGGGTCGAGTCCGAGCTCCTCGCCCCGCCTCTTCACTGATCGCTACTAGGTCACTCTCCCTGAGCCGTGAGCTTTATCATACCTCTGCTTAAAGCTATGTATGGATCCTGCCTCCACTACATCGCTTCCCAAACTATTCCACTTACTGACTACTCTGTGGCTGAAGAAATACTTCCTAACATCCCTGTGATTCATCTGTGTCTTCAGCTTCCAACTGTGTCCCCTTGTTAGTGTGTCCAATCTCTGGAACATCCTGTCTTTGTCCACCTTGTCAATTCCTCTCAGTATTTTGTATGTCGTTATCATGTCCCCCCTATCTCTCCTGTCCTCCAGTGTCGTCAGGTTGATTTCCCTTAATCTCTCCTCGTAGGACATACCTCTTAGCTCTGGGACTAGTCTTGTTGCGAACCTTTGCACTTTCTCTAGTTTCTTCACGTGCTTGGCTAGGTGTGGGTTCCAAACTGGTGCCGCATACTCCAATATGGGCCTAACGTACACGGTGTACAGGGTCCTGAACGATTCCTTATTAAGATGTCGGAATGCTGTTCTGAGGTTTGCTAGGCGCCCATATGCTGCAGCAGTTATTTGGTTGATGTGCGCTTCAGGAGATGTGCCTGGTGTTATACTCACCCCAAGATCTTTTTCCTTGAGTGAGGTTTGTAGTCTCTGACCCCCTAGACTGTACTCCGTCTGCGGCCTTCTTTGCCCTTCCCCAATCTTCATGACTTTGCACTTGGTGGGATTGAACTCCAGGAGCAAATTGCTGGACCATGTCTGCAGCCTGTCCAGATCCCTTTGTAGTTCTGCCTGGTCTTCGATCGAGTGAATTCTTCTCATCAACTTCACGTCATCTGCAAACAGGGACACCTCAGAGTCTATTCCTTCCGTCATGTCGTTCACAAATACCAGAAACAGCACTGGTCCTAGGACTGACCCCTGCGGGACCCCGCTGGTCACAGGTGCCCACTCTGACACCTCGCCACGTACCATGACTCGCTGCTGTCTTCCTGACAAGTAT
Source organism: Cherax quadricarinatus (assembly GCF_038502225.1). Classification (NCBI taxonomy): domain Eukaryota; kingdom Metazoa; phylum Arthropoda; class Malacostraca; order Decapoda; family Parastacidae; genus Cherax; species Cherax quadricarinatus. The sequence continues at coordinate 30,714,406 of NC_091335.1, forward strand.
TCCCTGATCCATTGTAGTGCCTTCCCTGTTATCCCTGCTTGGTCCTCCAGTTTTTGCACCAATCTCTTGTGTGGAACTGTGTCAAACGCCTTTTTGCAGTCCAAGAAAATGCAATCCACCCACCCCTCTCTCTCTTGTCTTACTGCTGTCACCATGTCATAGAACTCCAGTAGGTTTGTGACACAGGATTTCCCGTCCCTGAAACCGTGTTGGCTGCTGTTGATGAGATCGTTCTTTTCTAGGTGTTCCACCACTCTTCTCCTGATAATCTTCTCCATGATTTTGCATACTATACATGTCAGTGACACTGGTCTGTAGTTTAATGCTTCATGTCTGTCTCCTTTTTTAAAGATTGGGACTACATTTGCTGTCTTCCATGCCTCAGGCAATCTCCCTTTTCGATAGATGTATTGAATATTGTTGTTAGGGGTACACATAGCGCCTCTGCTCCCTCTCTCAATACCCATCGGGAGATGTTATCTGGCCCCATTGCCTTTGAGGTATCTAGCTCACTCAGAAGCCTCTTCACTTCTTCCTCGGTTGTGTGTACTGTGTCCAGCACTTGGTGGTGTGCCCCACCTCTCCGTCTTTCTGGAGTCCCTTCTGTCTCCTCTGTGAACACTTCTTTGAATCTCTTGTTGAGTTCTTCACATACTTCACGGTCATTTCTTGTTGTCTCTCCTCCTTCCTTCCTTAGCCTGATTACCTGGTCCTTGACTGTTGTTTTCCTCCTGATGTGGCTGTACAACAGTTTCAGGTCAGATTTGGCTTTCGCTGCTATGTCATTTTCATATTGTCTTTGGGCCTCCCTTCTTATCTGTGTGTGTGTGTGCGTGTGTGTGTGTGTGTGTTTGTGTGTGTGTGTGTGAGCATATGTGTGTGTGTGTGTGTGTGTGTGTGTGTGTGTGTGTGTGTGTGTGTGTGTGTGTGAGCATGTGTGTGTGTGTGTGTGTGTGTGTGTGTGTGTGTGTGTGTGTGGGTGTGTGTGTGTGTGTGTGTGCGTGCGTGTGTGTGTGTGTGTGTGTGTGTATGTGTGTGTGTGTGAGCATGTGTGTGTGTGTGTGTGTGTGTGTGTGAGTTTGTGTGCGTGTGTGTGTGTGTACTCACCTAATTGTGGTTGCAGGGGTCGAGACTCAGCTCCTGGCCCCGCCTTTTCACTGATCGCTACTAGGTTCTCTCAGTCTCTGCTTCCTGAGCTTTGTCATACCTCTTCTTAAAACTATGTATGGTTCCTGCCTCCACTACTTCACTTGCTAGGCTATTCCACTTCCTGACGACTCTATGACTGAAGAAATACTTCCTAACGTCCCTGTGACTCGTCTGAGTCTTCAGCTTCCAATTGTGACCCCTTGTTTCTGTGTCCCCTCTCTGGAACATCCTATCTCTGTCCACCTTGTCTATTCCCCGCAGTATCTTGTATGTCACTATCATGTCTCCCCTGACCTTTCTGTCCTCCAGAGTCGTCAGTCCGATTTCACTCACCCTTTCCTAGTACGACATTCCCCTGAGCTCTGGAACTAGCCTTGTTGCAAACCTTTGTACTTTCTCTAACTTCTTGACGTGCTTGACCAGGTGTGGGTTCCAGGCTGGTGCTTGACCAGGTGTGGGTTCCAGACTGGTGCTGCATACTCCAGTATGGGCCTAACATACACAGTGTACAGTGTCTTGAACGATTCCTTATTAAGGTATCTGAATGCTATTCTCAGGTTTGCGAGGCGCCCGTGTGCTGCAGCAGTTAATTGGTTGATGTGTGCCTCCGGTGACGTGCTCGGTGTTATGTTCACCCCAAGATCTTTCTCCCTGAGTGAGGTCTGTAGTCTTTGTCCACCTAGTCTTCTTTGTCCCTCCCCAATCTTCATGACTTTGCATTTGGCAGGGTTGAATTCGAGAAGCCAGTTTCTGGACCACGTGTCCAGCCTGTCCAGGTCTCTTTGCAGTCCTGCCTCATCCTCATCCGATTTAATTCTTCTAATCAGCTTCACATCATCTGTCAATAGGTACACTTCAGAGACTATTCCTTCCATCATGTCATTCGCATTTATCAAAAATAGCACTGGTCCTAGAACTGACCCCTGTGGGACACCGCTCGTCACAGGCTTCCACTGTGATGCCTCTTCCCGTACCATGACTCGTTGTTGCCTTCCTGTAAGGTATTCCCTGATCCATTGCAGTCCCCTCCCCGTTATATGCGCCTGATCCTCCAGCTTCTCCACTAATGTCTTGTGAGGAACTGTGTCAAAGGCCTTCCTGCAGTCCAGGAAAATGCAATCAACCCACCCCTCTCTCTCGTGTCTTGCTTCTGTTACCTTGTTCCGTTCCAGGTGTTCCACCACTCTCCTGATAATCTTCTCCATGACTTTGCATACTATACATGTCAGAGACACAGGTCTGTAGTTTAGTGCCTCGTTACTGTCTCCTTTCTTAAATATGGGGACTACATTTGCCTTCTTCCATATATCAGGTAGTTGCCCAGTTTCAAGGGATGTGTTGAAGATTGTGGTTAGGGCATGCACAGCATCTCTGCTCCTTCTCTCAGGACCCACGGGGAGATGTCTTGTCCCATCGCCTTTGAGGTATCAAGGTCACTTAGCAGCTTCTGCACCTCCTCCTCGGTTGCTTGTATGTCTTCCAACACTTGTTGGTATATTCCCTCTTGGTGTTCCCTTCTGTGCTGTCTTCCCAGAGCCCTTCCTGTCTCTACTGCAAAAACTTCCTTAAATCTCCTCTTTAGCTCCTCACATACTTCCTGATCATTTCTAGTGAGTTCTCCACCTTCTGTCCTCAGTCTGATCACCTGGTCTTTGACTGTTGTCTCCCTCCTGATGTGGCTATTCAATAGTTTCGGGTCAGTCTTGACTCTCGAAGCGTGTGTGTGTGTGTGTGTGTGTGTGTGTGTGTGTGTGTGTGTGTGTGTGTGTGTGTGTGTGTGTGTGTGTGTGTGAGTGTGTGTGTGTCTGAGTGTGTGTGTGTGTGTGTGTACTCACCTATTTGTACTCACCTATTTGTGGTTGCAGGGGTCGAGTCACAGCTCCTGGCCCCGCCTCTTCGCTGATTGCTACTAGGTCCTCTCTCTCCCTGCCCCATGAGCTCTATCATACCTCGCCTTAAAACTATGTATGGTTCCTGCCTCTACCACATCACCTTCTAGGCTATTCCATGGCTTGACTACTCTATGACTGAAGAAATACTTCCTAACATCCCTTTGATTCATCTGAGTCTTCAACTTCCAATTGTGACCTCTTGTGTCTGTGTCCCATCTCTGGAACATCCCGTCTTTGTCCACCTAGTCTATTCCGCGCAGTATTTTATATGTCGTTATCATGTCTCCCCTGACCCTCCTGGCCTCCAGTGTCGTCAGGCCGATTTCCCTCAACCTTTCTTCATAGGACAATCCCCGTAGCTCTGGGACTAGTCTTGTTGCAAACCTTTGCACTTTCTCTAATTTCTTGACGTGCTTGACTAGGTGTGGATTCCAAACTGGTGATGCATACTCCAGTATGGGCCTGACGTAGATGGTA